>NC_087204.1:63230041-63244371 GCF_015104395.2 Macrobrachium nipponense
TATATGGTAAATTTGTATTCTGTCGTGTCTCTGATTATTAAAACATCAAGAAAAGGAATTTTGTTGTCTGTTTCCCATTCAACTTTAAATTTGATGCTGGGCACTAATGCGTTTAATTTTGAGAGGAATTCATTAAAATTACCCCCCACTTATTATCCCAAAATGTTAGTATGTCAGCCACGTATCTCATCCACAGCATGTTTTTGGGTTTTATTGCATTTGTTACTGTAGTTTCAAAGTATTCCATGTACAGATTGGCTAAAATAGGACTTAAAGGACTACCCATACTACACCCGAATTTTTGCTTGTAGAATGATTCCCCGAATGAAAATACGTTATTAGATGCACATAATTCAACTAACTTTATTATTTTGTCAAGTGCCAAAGGGAAATTATCTGAATAGGGGGATAATTTTTCCCTTAAAAACTGAAGAACGTCCTGTACTGGTACTTTTGTGAATAGGGAGTCTACGTCAAGGCTTAAAAGTTTTATGTTGTGAAGTGGTATATGTGCTTCTCTGAATTTGTGACAAAAGTCTTCCGAATGTTTGATGTGACTGGGAGAAAAAGTGCCTAAAAAAGGAGAAAGGAGGCCAGCTAACCATTTAGAAATTTTGTAATTGAAAGCTCCGGCGCATGAAACGATGGGTCTGAATGGAAGATTGTCTTTGTGAGTTTTGGAAGACCATAAAAGTAGGGTAATTTAGGATTAATTACTTTAAATTTCTCTAATAGTTCAATACTCTTTTTGTCTTGGCCAATTAATCTTACTTTCCGAAAAAAATTCTGTGGGGACGTTCTGGAGGGGATTTTTTGTCAGTTTTTTGTAAGTATTTGTGTCGCTAAGGAGCTGGTTGATTTTGTCGAGGTAGAAGTCTTTGTCCATTATTACAATTTTGCCGTCTTTGTCGGATCTACTTATTATAACATCTAACTTTTTTAGCGAGTGGATGGCTATCATGAATCTGCGGGAACAGGATATTTCTTATGAAGGTCAGTTAAAGCATTTAGTAACACTCCTTTTAAACATATCTCTTCACGGCTGTAGTTTTTGTCAGATATGAATTTATCAAAAGCCACTATGAAGTCTAGGTTGTTTTTGCGGTCTGGCATGAGGGCAAAGGATAGGCCTAAATTTAAAACTAAATGTTGATTTACAGTAAGGGGGGTGTTGGATAAGTTTAAAACTTTGTCTTGTTGTTCAAGATTATTCCATGCGCTATTATCTATTAGGTTATTTAACTTGCGTAATGAACATCTCAAAAGGGAATTGGACATCGGACATCGTCGACGCAGTGTTCATTCAACCAACGCTTAAGAAGATTAAAGGAAGATTATCAGCGGGGGTGACCTAAATGGCTTACTTGTGGACGAATCTCTTGGTATAAATACCACCTTTTCTGTAAACTTTCCTCATTCATATACCTGAAGAGAGAGACAGCAGTCTCTGAAATATAGTACTTTTCTCTCTACATTTTGGTGTTTTTATGGGCTCCTTTTATTAGATGGAATTCTGTTGTTACAGAACACTTTTACCAGTCATATATATATATATATATATATATATATACATATATATTTTATATATTGCTACCTTTAAAATGCATGTTTCTCCTCTTTGAAGTGTCATGTAGATTGTGTAACATTTTTTCAGATTCCTAGATAGCTTAGAATAGGATGTTTTAAATGTGTGTTCAGATTTCGCATTACATAATGTAAAAGAATATATATATTAACGTAGAATGTAAAAAGAGAGAGATCTTCTTTGTCTGTTCGAAACTACGAATGTTTAACTTTTATGTCGACACTTTAAGATTAGAGGGTCTGTGAGATCCGTTTGCTTTCCTAAATCTGTCAACGCATGTGATAGCGAGCTCGACTCTTGCGTTGTTGTCAAAACATGTCAATCTTAATTGTTGCTCTGCCTCCGTTTTGATCGAGTAGAGTACATCTTTTTTTTTTAACAGACTCGTCTTGTACGCGTATGTCTTTGCCGAGTCCCACGCGGAGATTGCACATTTCTTTATGAAGATTGCGTCAGATTTCGAAGCTACTGGAAGCATTCGTGCCAAATACGTTTTTTGTCACCTCAGTCCAGTTTTCGCAAGGGAAGAAGATTTCATTAGATCATAGAACCTCGAGGCGGGTAGATCGCTCTCTCTCTCTCTCACTCGACATCCTTGAGATTATATTAACGTAACGTAAATTGGTCACTCGTAACTTAGAATTTCATATTTAATATTTCTTACAGTTTATTTAGTGTTATTTAATTTCTTTTGTGGAATCTGAACAAACATTATTTCGTAACGGCGCCTGGTTTTTGTGAAAGTGTGATATACAAGCTGCAGCAAGAGAGAGAAAGAAGTTGGTATACCAAAAAGGTAAAGTGTTATGTTTTTATTAGTTGCAACTAATAATGGATAGGGAGTGTGGTTAACTAATAATTGTTAGGAACAGTGGTTAACTAATAACAGGTGGTTATGAAGGTTTGGTAAAAACTGTTGGTTACAGTGTTTTGAGTGAAAAAAATTTGCACTTTTACACATTGCGTATTTTTGTGTTTGTGATTGTTCCATTGTTTGTGCACTTGTTCATTTTCTTATTGGAGTGTGTCTTTTTATTTTATGTTTTCATTTGCATTCACAATTTAATTGACTTAGTTATTTTCATTGCTTAATCATTGCACATTTAATTAAATTTAACACTTGTGAATTAATTTGCATTTACTTAGAATTCTTTTCAAGTTTTATTATTGATTAGCACTTGTGAATTAATTTCAAATTTTCAATTATTGCCTAACACTTTTGAATTTTGATTGAATTAATTTTCTAGAATTTTGTGATAAATTAATTTTGATTTAATTTTACTTAATTTGATTCAAGAATTAATTAAACTTTACTTTGTTTTCAAGTAACAGTAATTTTCCCTGATATTGTGAATTTCACTTATAAATTTTGAATTTAATAATAAATTTTTGTATTTAAAATTTTTTATAAGTGTTTTTATTTTTATACCAGTATATATGATTATGATTATATTGATGATAGGTAGAAACATAGAGTGGTAATTGATTTGCTTTCCTTCAGTTTACTTGAAGTGACTTAGAACCAGGGAAGTACTTAGACTTCTGAAATCAGGGAAATACTTAGATTTTAAAGTTGTTGATGGAATGATGTCTTTTGATTAATTTAATTACTTACAAGATTACCTCACACCTGTTTTGATGAACTTAGTCTGATTTTCTGCAATACTGGTAAGTGTTAAGGGATCACTGTTGCCTTTAGAGTATTCAGTCGTTTAAACGTGTTATGAAGGTTCAGGTGTCTGGTTTTTTGGTGAGGTAATATTTGATGAATGGTAACCAGATACTTGGCACTTCGTAACAATATATATATATATATATATATATATATATATATATATATATATATATAATATATATATATATATATATATATATATATATATATATAGCCACCTGGGGGGGCAACCAAGTCCTTATGGGTGCCGGTCCCAAGCCCGGATAAATAGGGAGGGTTGGTGTCAGGAAGGGCATCCGGCTGTAAAAATCTGTGCCAAAACCAAAAATGGAATGAGCCGAAATATGGAAAGAGGTAATGCTAGGGCGTACTCCGTAAACGACGCACAGAGACATCGCCCTAACTCTGTGGTAAGGCGAGGGCTACTGCATCAGGAGCGGGTGCAGCTAAAGAAGCGAGCTCACATTGGGTTCAGAGTATGTCAGCTAAATGTTGGGTCCATGACTGGGAGAGGTAGAGAATTGGCTGACTTGATGAGAGAAAAGAAAGTAGATGTTGTGTGTGTGCAAGAAACGCGGTGGAAAGGAAATAAAGCTAAAGAGTTGGGAGATGGATATAAGCTATATTATAGTGGAGCAAATAAACAAGGTAGAAATGGAGTTGGCATAGTACTGTCTAGTGAACTAAAGAACTCGGTAATAGAAGTGCAGAGAAAGAATGACCGTATCATCAGATTGAAGATATGTTATGGAGGAGAGATTCTGAATATTATAAGCGCATATGCACCACAAGTTGGTTGCACAGAAGAAGAGAAGGGAAATTTCTGGAGAGACATGGATGGAATAATGCAAGAACTGGAAGAGCATGAGAGGGTGATAGTTGGGGCAGATTTGAATGGCCATGTCGGAAGTGAAAATGAGGCGATTGGCGGGTGCATGGGGGCCATGGAATTGGGGAGAGAAACCCAGAAGGAGAGAGTGTAGTGGACTTTGCTGTGTCATTCGACATGGCAATAGTAAACACATTTTTTGAGAAGAAAAGGGAACACCTAATAACATATAGGAGTGGGGGAAGATTCTCCAGATAGACTATTTCTTGTATAAAAGGATAAATCTGGTGGAGGTCAAGAAACTGCAAAGTTATTCCAGGCGACCATGTAGCCCCCCAACACAGGCTGCTATGTATGGACTTGAAGTTGAAAGGGAAAGAAAAACCAAAGCTAAAGGGATAAGGAAAATTAAATGGTACGAATTACAGAAGGAAGGGGATAAGAAGAGAGAGTTTAAGAGGAGGGTTTTGGAGGATATTGATATAGGGATTGAAGATGTTCAAGAATGGTGGGCACGAAATGCAGCAGTAATAAGAAGGCATGGAAAGGAGCTGCTAGGAGAGACATCTGGTATCATATGGGAAGAAAAGGATAGTTGGTGGTGGGATGAAGACATTGAGAAAGTAGTAAAAGATAAGAAGGAGGCAAAGAAAAAGATGGGAAGAGTCACAGTCAGTGGAAGACAGAAATAGGTACAGAGAGAAAAACAAGGTGGTGAAAAAGGTGGTAGCCCAAGCTAAAGCAAAGTCGTATGATGATGTGTATAATGAGCTGCTTTTGGGGGGGGACAAAGGAAGGATTAAAGAAGATGATGAAGCTATCAAAGGCTAGAAATAAGAGCACCAAAGATATAACACACATCAAACAAATAAAGAATCAAGAGGGTGTAGTGCTTAGAAAGGAGGAAGACATTGTGAAGAGATGGAAAGAATATTTCGAACAGTTGTTAAATGAAGAAAATAATAGACTAATAATAGAGGATGGCAAGTGAACATTGGCATGGTAATGAGGTTTTTCTAGGCAAGAGGTACTAAATGCACTGAAGAAGATGAATAATGGGAAGGCAACCGGACCAGACATGATCCCGGTGGAGGCATGGAAAGCATTAGGAGATGAAGGAGTGGATATACTGTACGATCTTATGATAAAGATCCTTGAACAGGAAAAGATACCAAATGAGTGGCGTGGGAGTATATTGATCCCAATTTTTAAAGGGAAAGGCGATGTCCAAGAGTGTGGTAATTATAGGGGCATTAAATTGATGTCCCACACTTTGAAGATACTGGAAAGGATGATAGATGTGCTAGACTGAGAGAAGAAGTACAAATAGGTAAAGAGCAGATGGGATTTATGAAGGGAAGGGGAACAACAGATGGTATATTTTGTCTGAGGCAAATAATGGAGAAATTCGGGGAAAGACAAAGGGACCTACATATGGTATTCATTGACCTTGAAAAGGCTTATGACAGAGTCCCGAGACAAGAGGTATGGAGGAGCCTGAGGGAGAAGATGGTGCCAGAGAAGTATGTGCGATCGATACAAGAGATGTACCGGAATGTATTTACCAGAGTGAGGAGCAGTGTTGGGGAGACAGAAGGTTTTGAGGTGAGAGTAGGATTACACCAGGGGTCGGCTCTGAGCCCATTTATCTTTAACATAGTGATGGATGTTATAATAGAGGAAGTAAGGGAGACAGTACCATGGAACATATTGTATGCGGATGATATTGTTTTGTGTGCAGAGAGCAGGGAAGATCTGGAAGTGAAATTGGAAAGATGGAGACAAGTACTGGAGGACAGAGGAATGAGAATAAGTAGATCCAAGACAGAATATATGTGTACCACCACTGAGGGGGATGATAGAGAAAGTATTCAGCTTGGTGGAGAGCAAATAAGGAGAGTTGATAAGTTTAAGTATTTGGGATCTTTTGTTAACGCTGGAGGAAGTATGGAAGAAGAAGTAAAACATCGGGTACAGGCAGGCTGGAACAACTGGAGAGCGGCCTCGGGAGTTCTTTGTGACAAAAGAGTGCCGCTTAGGTTAAAAGGAAAATTTCACAAGACGGTGGTAAGAACAGCAATGCTGTATGGTACGGAAACAGCAAGCATGAGAAAAGCAGAGCAGAAGAAGATGGATGTGGCAGAAATGAGAATGCTTAGGTGGATGTCTGGGGTAACAAGAGTGGATAGGATCAGAAATGACTAAAATAAGGGGGTCAACTAAGGTGGTGGAAGTATCAAAGAAAGTGCAGGAGGGGAGGCTGAGATGGTATGGACACCTGTTGAGGAGAGATGAGGACCACGCTGGGAGACATACTATGGGAGTGGAGGTGCAAGGAAGAAGAAAGAGAGGGAGACCAAGAAAGAGATGGAAGGACTGTGTGAGAGGAGATTTACATGAGAAGGGAATTGATGAGGCAGAAGCGCAAGATAGAAATAGATGGAAACGGCTCATCCGAAACGGCGACCCCATATAAAAATGGGAAAAAGCTGGGAAGAAGATATATATATATATATATATATATATATATATATATATATATATATATATTTTACACGTTATTTCTTACCAACTACTCCTTGATACCCGCTATGTTAATCAAGTTTTGATAATCCTGTATGTTTACTGCGTTAGTTCTTCGATCCGCTAAAAGTCTCCCCCTTGCAAGTCTTCTAAATAATATACTGTAGGATTCTGTTTCTTGTCAATTTTCCTTTTTCTTTTTTAAAGAATAATTTGTAAGTGTCCTGCACGGTATATCCCTTCCTGAAGAATACAGTCTTATTCTCATATGCTAAACGTACTATACTACCTACCTTCAAAAAACAGTTCCTGTGGGGAGTAATACAGATAAAATTGCCTTCTTCTTCAGTAACGAAGTCTTCTTCAAGGAGCCTTCGCGCATCTCCCTCCTAAACCTTCTGAACTTTTTCACGTGAATTTTATCCTATGTTAGATTTCCCCTGAAGAAACTTTCTAAAGACTCGGAAATAGTACTAATAAATTCTTTTCCTAATGTATAGGTATAACTCTATTCCCATTCGGAACTGAAAGACACGATATAAATAGGATGAACTCCTCATTTTTATATATTAACGCTCTTTTACTAAGATGTCTCATACCCAACAAGCCGAGATTCATCCAACCAGGAATTCAAATGTTTCGGGTACCCCGCTCCACTTGACGTAGTACTGCGTCCTATTAGGTACCTCTCTTCCTCCTTTTTAAAATATTGATGTAGAGCTCCATGATCTAGCGAGTATTGACATGTATATTTACTAGATTCGATGGATTTGAGAATTAGGTTAGAAATGGCTAATAACAGCTGGATTTTGGGTATAGATATAAATGGAGAGTTGAACCAGATGAACGTGGAGAAGGCAAAATTATGGATTTATAGGGTTACCATGTCCGCTTTGAATGAGGCTTTATCAGCATAAAACGTATATCATTGGAACGAATGAATTATCTATATTAATCGATCAGGCCTTTGGAACGTATATTCCCAAGAAGTTAACAGTCGCCTTGGTTGATATGAAGAATTTTTCGGGAGAATATGCCAGGAAATGGTTATATTTTGAACTGCGAGTTAAATAAATATACGTATCACTATTAACGGGGATACTATATATAATATTCAAGAGTGCATACCCCAGGAGAATAACACAATTATCTTATGAAATGCAGAAAGCAATTGGGGCCGGGCATGAAAGCATGATCACTTACAACGCTTTTAAAAGGGGGAGATATATTTTCTGTTTTTAGTCACGACCAAGGATATGAAGGATTCGCTTTTTGGGGATACGGAAGGTATTTTATCAATCGATTCAATCGTTAGAGTGTGAATTGGATGGATACTAGAGAATTAGAAATATCATTAAAAGACACGTTAGGGCCATTAATTAGATATTTAGGAATATTTGCCTCAGATGATGTAGGAGAGTTTTAATTACCGTTAAGTAGAAATGAACCTTTAGTCTTTACATGTAACACTCTAGAGTCATCTTCGGGTATTAATCATATAGGTAACTGGGTAGAGAATTAGAAATATCTTTAAATGACACATTAGGGCCGTTAATTAGATATTTAGGAATATTCGCCTTAGATGATGTAGGAAGCTTTATATAAATAGAAATAAACCTTTAATCTTTATATCTAACACTTTAGAGTCATCTTCGGGTATTAATAATATAGGTCTCTGGGTATATTTCTGTGGAAAGGTAACCCAGAAATTTGATTATCTTCTTTGAAAGTTACGCTATCGAACCTGAATTTTGTTCACAAGGATTCTTCAGATTTCTGCGTAATCATTCTGAATATACCGTTTATGAAGTTAAAAGTCAGATACAACCGGATATTTCGTATAAGTGCAGACTTTGCGTTCCGTTTTTTCGTACACTGCGCCAGCCTCCGTGGAATTATAAGGAATATAGGGGGAAACACCGCGGTGGATCCATCGTCATCGCGTGGATCAGCCTTATTCACTCGATATTTAATTGGGGAAACAAGAATACAATTACATCTTTAAGCATACCATTCATACGACTGAAGTTTCGTGAACATAGTGTGATATATGAACGCGCTATACAAATTAAAAAAGCATGTGAGGTCTTCGTAAAATATGTTTTTAAGGCAGTTTTGAAATCCAACTTGGCGACACCCGCGTGAGGTGCCGTTCGTAAGCACAGCGAAGCCACCATCTTTCCCAGCTTCCCAGCACTCATTTAAACAATGTTAGCGTATAAATGTAACGTTTATTGATCTTACTCAATATTGCAGTTGTAATCAGCACAATAAAACAACATTGTGTTGCCTATATTGGTGAAAGTATGAAACTTCTTATTCCTGGGGTCATGGTTTGAACTGAAATTCATTTTTACTTTGTAATCGGTGGTTTTATCCTTATTACCACCACAAATGAAACTCCACAGTACTTATTTGATTATAATTTTACATGTTTTGGTTTTAATTCACTCCAAATTGCACTTGAACTGCGTTGCGGTTCCTGGTTCCTAAGCGCTCACTCCACAAACACAGTTATGGGCAGCACACGAGTACACGGTTTATGAGGTGAAAAGCTTTAATACCTTAATTGTTTACTTTAGTCATTATTTAGTTTAACTTTACTTTGTTACTTCAAAATTTTTATTTAATCCATGTCTGTTATCCCTATTTTGCAACCAAATTAACCCCGAAAAATTACAGATATTTCTGAAGTACATACGAGCAGACGACGGCAAAATGACTCATCGTTGCAAGTCTAGTGGAGCTTCACAATTACGTCGATGCATTTACAAACTGTTTCCATGAATTATAGTTGTCATAGTAATGCAATAATGATATAATTGCTCCAATATGTATACATACTACAAATAGATATGCTAATATCACTTATTTCCCCGGTTTGTGTTAGTCTTATACCCAATTTGGAGGGTAAACACATACCAATTGGCAACACTGATAAACAATTGAAGAGCGCTCACAAGGAATACTGTTGATATTTGAGTCAGGAATCTAGTTACTTTTTCAACTATGAACATTTTCAAATTAATAATCATGAATATGTAAAGAAAATTTATGCAATTCATGACCTTATACTGCCGTTTAACTATTTATTTAAATAATTATCTATTGCACGTGTAAGGACCAGAGATTAAGACAGGTAGCTGGATACTGACGATTTATTTAATTGTTCGTTGTTTTTCATTAAGCTGACCTTGTGTCAGCACGGGCTCTTGCTCACAGAGCAGCCCGTAAGGATTTATTTACAGACGAACTGGGTTGACATAGACAGGTGCGGACGGATAAGTAGTACCGACTCACACCGAGAGCAGAAATGACTCTGAGACAGTAGATTTGTGTTTTCTTACAAACATACATTTAAAGATAATAAGGAGTACAAATAATGGAATTACATGTGTTATACATCGGCGGAAAGGCCGTGGAACGCTCTATCGGATGGAAGTAAGAACAACGCGACTTGATGATTGGAGAAATGAAAATAGGGATAAAGCGTTGTCCTTACAAATACTCCCCCCCAAGACAATGATTAATGAATAATTATTGGATGAAAAAATATCTTGGAGGCAGGAGGTGACCCCATGTCCTTGTGACACTTGTTGTGGGGCGTCATCGAGTGTAGAGTCCTTCAGTGTTGCTGGCTGACAGGATGCCTCCCCTGGCTGTCGCCTGGGGGGTTCTACTGTCAGCTGGGGCGACCAAGACTACTGAGTGAGCTGCATTGTGTGTGGTGGCGGGCTGGGACGGGCCGTGGGGACCCCCAGGTGCGGCGGTGGCGTAGGTTGGACTGAGGAAGTCCCCAGCGTGGCGGCGGCGTCCCACAGGCAGAGCAGAACCACAAGTGAGCAGCGGCGTCAGCAGGCAGGAAACCCACAGGTAGTGGCGTTGGCAGGCAGGGGAGGCCCACAGGTGTGGCAGCGGTGTCGGTGGGCCGAGGAGGACTACAGGCAACAGCGTCGGTTAAGGAGGCCCACAGGCAGCGACGTCAGGGGGGCCGAGCAGGCCCACATGTGCGGCAGTGATGTCGTGTGGGTAAAGCAGGACCCTGGGTGCAGCAGCGGCGTTGGGAGGTTGTCTGGGGACTTGCAGATGCGGCAATGGCGCTGGGGGAAGAACCAAGGAGGCCCGCAGGTTCGGCGGGTTGAGAAGATATCTGGCGTCCCCCGGGTGAGGCAAAGAAGGCTGTGACGTCGGATGGATGTTTCTGGACTGCCCCCTGAATTTTGTGTTGGCTGACCAGCACCCAGCTACCTGTCCTCAAAAAAACACCAAAGCACGCTGGGAAGCGGTGCCGTGATTAGTCCATTAATGGCGTTGGTGTTGTCCTCGCAATGGAGTTTTCAGAGACCTAAACTGTGGGGCCGTATTGAGTCCGCTAAAGGTTCTCTGAAGGTGAGCGGCCATAATTAGTCCGTTAAAGGCTGGGCCTAAACCGCTGTGTCACCAACTCCGGGAGGTCACCAGTTGTGAGGACCAGAGATTAAGACAGGTAGCTAGGTACTGAGGGTTTATTTACAGATGAACTGGGTTGACATAGACAGGTGCGGACGGATAAGTAGTACTGACTCACACCGAGAGCAGAAATGACTCTGAGACAGTAGATTTGTGTTTTCTTATAAACATACATTTAAAGATAATAAGGAGTACAAATAATGGAATTACATGTGTTATACATCGGCGGAAAGGCCACGGAACGCTCTATCAGATGGAAGTAAGAACAACACGACTTGATGATTGGAACTTTGGGGTCAGGGTTGAAATTAGGGTTTTTTACCTCCTTACAGTATGAGGAACTTTGGGGTCAGGGTTGAAATCAGAGTTTCTACCTCTGCAGAGTATGAGGAACTTTGGAGTCAGGGTTGAAATCAGGGTTTTTTTACCCCTGTAGACTATGAGGAACTTTGGGGGGTCAGGGTTGAAATCAGGGTTCTTACATCTGTAGAGTATGAGGAAATTTGGCGGGTCAGGGTTGAAATCAGGTTTTTTATCTTTGTAGAGTTTTGCAGGGCGCTGACATGACTGTGGGAAACCTGTGGAATTTCACACCTATTTGTTATATTTACACCTTTATGGTCAATTTTCACACCTTACCTCATTAAAAGGCGTGAAAAGTAATTAACAACCCATTAAAAGGTGTGAAATTTCACACCTAGGTGCCAATCTCCAGGTAGAAAAATCGACTACTTGGGGATTAGCACTTCAGTGTTAAGGGCTATTGGGGTTTTTTCCCCTACTAAAATAAATTTCTATGTCTCCTGATTCTACCCTAATAATAATTAAATGAAAGTAGAACACATCACGCCTTAATTAGAAAATCATCACTTAAACAATGGTACTTAGGGGATCCGTGGTCCAGTTAAATCTTAATGAACTACAAATTACCAAAAAATAATGACATGAGTCAGAGAACTATACTCATATGAACTCTGATCACAATGACTCTTTTGGTAAGCTTGATATAATGAAATTTAGCCCCCAATCCAATTAGTTATAACACATAGTAGCAATGATTTAGCCAGGTGCGCAGGAACTATAAAAAATGTGTCTTACCTCTACTATGCGTCTGACGTTATATGCTGTGATCAGTTAGGCATTTTTGCAACTCATATATTACACAATCGCTCATTAACGTAATATGCAAGAGGTTCCCATGGCTCTATCAAAGGCAGACTTGAAAAACATAAATAAAGGCAATACATATGAGAAAGAACCATTGTGTTTTGCTGCCCACTTTCTTCTTCGTGACTTTAGGTTTGGGACTGCAGCAGATTTAAGTTGAGAGAAAATGTTGCACACATTTTTTATGACAACATAGTCTAGATATCACTATTTTTAAAGTAAATTGTATTTTACCTAACTATACAAACCTGAGGTTGTTTAGATTAGGAATTCCCTTCAGCAAAGCTTGAAACAGTCACTAGACTTGTATAGCAAGGTAGTTGGGTAGTTGACCTACCGTCTGGGTGGGAGGGTTCTTCCCCCTGGGTATACACATATCACTTTGTTTTTGGCCAAGGAATAGCAGAATGAGAGGTGGCATGAGGTAGGCCTAATGTGTAAAGGACCTCAGGTTTGTATAGTTAGGAAAAATACAATTTCCTTTAAACCCTCAATCCTTTACATTAGAAAAACTTATATTTAGTGGGAGGATTCTGATATAAGTTCTGTAACTAATTGGAGTTTGTTCACCTCGATTCAACCCTGTTCATAAGAGCTAGGGAGATGAATCATGCCTCTGGTGAGATGATTGGAGTGTATGAACTGCAAGATCATTCGTCAGACTTCTGGGCATTCCTCCTTTATAGGGTGAGACCTTGTAAAGGAGAAAAGAAGCTTGAGTGAAAGCTGACTGGTAATGACAGTAAGGCAAAATACAAGAAGTTAGTTTGTCATATTGCCTGAGACTTGATTAACTCCCCTTGCAAGAGTAAGTAGATGCTTCTATTGTCTATGACAAAGAATGGTCACTCAGTTATGTCACCTACCTGTATCATGGCATGTTCCAGTATGTGACAGCCCTTCCGCTCTCCGCCAGGAGGAAGAGACGAAGGACTGAGTGATGGGAGAGAAGGGAGCCAGTCATCCATATTCATACTCTCATCCACAACCATGCATCTAAGGCAAAAGGCTGATCTGTCCTGCTAGAGGAGCTGGGTAAGCATAAAGCATACACAACTTGAACAGCCACCACAGGTCCCAAGGAAAAAGTGTTCAAGGACTTGTGTGCAATAATCCATAGGTAGAGGGACCAAAGATTTTTGAGTCTTTGCTACAAACTCTGTTATGAATTCGAGCATAACCGATCCCTAACTTCTAGAGTGTTTAACAACAAAAGATAAGCTATCCAATTCACCTACTCTTTTTGCTGATGCCTGGGCAAGCAAAAAGACGGTCTTGAGTGTCAGATCCCTGTCTGATGACTCCTGTAAAGGTTTGTAAGGAGCATGTGTCAGACTCCTTAGAACGAGAGTTATGTCCCAAGCAGGGGGCCTGAGGTCCCTGGACCAGGCGTCGCCCACCTTGACGAAGGCGTGGACCAGCGGCTGGTGGTCTGTCATTACAGTGAAGGGGATGCCCTCCAGAAGATATTTGAAGTGGCGGACACCCTGGTAGACAGCAAGGAGCTCGCGGTCGAATGTGCTGTAGCGGGTCTTGGTGGGTTTGAGCTTCTTGCTGAAGAAGGCTAGCGGTGTGGGGACTCCGTTGACCAGCTGTTCCAGGACGGTGCCGCATCTGTGGTGAGTGTCAGGGGCGCGTCGGGGTCCTGGTGAGCCAGGGTGGTGGCCCTGCTATGAGAAGACTTGGTTCGGGGAAAGGCGAGCTGCTGGTTTTCTCCCCATGTCTGCTTCTTAGGTTAGTCCTTCAGGACCTCGGACAAAGGGCACATGGTGCGGGCGATGTCCGGGACGAATCTTTGGTAATAATTCACCATTCCAATGAATTCTTGGAGGACCTTGATGGCTGTCGGTGTCGGGAACTTCTCCACTGAGGCCACATTTGACGCCATGGGACGAACTCCTGCTGCTGTAATTTCATGGCTGAGGAATCCACCTTCTCAGCGCTGAAGGTGCGTTTGTCAAAACGGACGACAAGTCCATTCGCCTGTAGGCGCTTGAGGATGGCCCGGACGTGGTTCAGGTGCTCCTCCGGCGATCTGGAAAAGATAAAAATATCGTCCATGTAGCAGACGCAGAAGGGTAAGTCACCGAGAATGCTGTCCA
>NC_087204.1:63244871-63254871 GCF_015104395.2 Macrobrachium nipponense
TGGACAGCATTCTCGGTTGACTTACCCTTCTGCGTCTTGCTACAATGGACGATATTTTTATCTTTTCCAGATCGCTGGAGGAGCACCTGAACCACTTCCGGGCCATCCTCAAGCGCCTACAGCGAATGGACTTGTCGTCCGTTTTTGACAAACGCACCTTCAGCGCTGAGAAGGTGGATTCCTCGGCCATGAAATTACAGCAGCAGGAGTTCGTCCCATGGCGTCAAATGTGGCCTCAGTGGAGAAGTTCCCGACACCAACGGCCATCAAGGTCCTCCAGAATTCATTGGAATGGTGAATTATTACCAAAGATTCGTCCCGGACATCGCCCGCACCATGTGCCCTTTGTCCGAGGTCCTGAAGGACTAACCTAAGAAGCTGACATGGGAGAAAACCAGCAGCTCGCCTTTCCCCGAACCAAGTCTTCTCATAGCAGGGCCACCACCCTGGCTCACCGAGACCCCGACGCACCCCTGACACTCCACCACAGATGCGGCACCGTCCTGGAACAGCTGGTCACGGAGTCCCCACACCGCTAGCCTTCTTCAGCAAGAAGCTCAAACCCACCAAGACCCGCTACAGCACATCCTTGCTGTCTACCAGGGTGTCCGCCACTTCAAATATCTTCTGGATGGGCAGCCCCTTCACTGTAATGACAGACCACCAGCCGCTGGTCCACGCCTTCATCAAGTGGGTGACGCCTGGTCCGAGGGACCTCAGGCCCCCTGCTTGGACATAACTCTCGTTCTAAGGAGTCTGACACATGCTCCTTACAAACCTTTACAGGAGTCATCAGACAGGGATCTGACACTCAAGACTGTCTTTTTGCTTGGCCAGGCATCAGCAAAAAGAGTAGGTGAATTAAGATAGCTTATCTTTTGTTGTTAAAAACACTAGAAGTTAGGGATCGGTTATGCTCGAATTCATAACAGAGTTTGTAGCAAAGACTCAAAATCTTTGGTCCCTCTACCTATGGATTATTGCACACAAGTCCTTGAACACTTTTTCCTTGGGACCTGGTGTGGTGGCTGTTCAAGTTGTGTATGCTTTATGCTTACCCAGCTCCTCTAGCAGGACAGAATCAGCATTTTTGCCTTAGATGTATGGGTGTGGATGAGAGTATGAATATGGATGACTAGATCCTTCTGTCCCATCACTTCAGTCCTTCGTCTCTTCCTTCTGCGGAGAGCGGAAGGGCTGTCACATACTGGAACATGCCATGATACAGGTAGGTGACAATAACTGAGTGACCATTCTTTGTCATAGACAAATAGAAGCATCTACTTACTCTTGCAAGGGGAGTTAATCAAGTCTCAGGCAATATGACAAACTACTTCTTGTATTTTGCCTTACTGTCATTACCAGTCAGCTTTCACTCAAGCTTCTTTTCTCCTATACAAGGTCTCACCCTATAAAGGAGGAATGCCCAGAAGTCTGACGAATGATCTTGGCAGTTCATACACTCCAATCATCTCACCAGAGGCATGATTCATCTCCCTAGCTCTTATGACAGGTTGAATCGAGGGTGAACAAACTCCAGTTAGTTACAGAACTTATATCAGAATCCTCTCATAAATATAAGTTTTTTCTAATGTAAAAGATTGAGGGTTTAAAGGAAATTGTATTTTTCCTAACTATACAAACCTGAGGTCCTTTACACATTAGCCTACCTCATGCCACCCCCCCTCATTCTGCTATTCCTTGGCCAAAAACAAAGTGATATGTGTATACCCAGGGGGGGAAGAACCCTCCCACCCCCAGACGGTAGGTCAACTAACCCAGCTACCTTGCTATAAAAGAAAATCTAGTGACTGTTTCAAGCTTCGGTGAAGGGAATTCCTAATCTAAACAACCTCAGGTTTGTATAGTTAGGTAAAATACAATTTACTTTAAAAAACAGTGATATCTAGACTATGTTATCATAAAAAATGTGTGCAACATTTTCTCTCAACTTAAATCTGCTGCAGTCCCAAACCTAAAGTCACGAAGAAGTGGGCAGCAAAACACAATGGTTTCTTTCTCATATGTATTGCCTTTATTTGTTGTTTTTCAAGTCTGCCTTTGATAGAGCCATGGGAACCTCTTGCATATTACGTTAATGAGCGATTGTGTAATATATGAGTGCAAAAAATGCCTAACTGATCACAGCATATAGCATCAGACGCATAGTAGAGGTAAGACGCATTTTTTATAGTTCTGCGCACTTGGCTAAATCATTGCTACTATGTGTTATAACTAATTGATTGGGGGTTAAATTTCATTATATCAAGCTTACCAAAAGTCATTGTGATCAGAGTTCATATGAGTATAGTTCTCTGACTCATGTCATTATTTTTTTGGTAATTGTAGTTCATTAAGATTTAACTGGACCGGGACAGGATTCCCCTAGTACCTTATTGTTTAAGTGATGATTTCTAATTAAGGCGTGTTTGTGTTCTACTTTCATTTAATTATTATTAGGGTTAGAATCAGGAGGACATAGAAATTTATTTTAGTAGGGGAGAAAAAACCCCAATTGCCCTTAACACTGAAGTGGCTAATCCCCAAGTAGTCGATTTTCTACCTGGAGATTGGCACCTAGGTGTGAAATTTCACAACCTTTTAATGGGTTATTAATTACTTTCACGCCTTTTAATGAGGTAAGGTGTGAAAATTGACCATAAAGGTGTAAATATAACAAAAATAGGTGAAATTCCACAGGTTTCCCCACAGTCATGTCAGCGCCCTGCAAAACTCTACAAAGATAAAAAACCTGATTTCAACCCTAACCCCCCCCCCGACCCCCAATTTCCTCATAGTCTACAGGGGTAAAAAAACTCCCTGATTTTAACCCTGACTCAAAGTTCCTCATACTCTGCAGAGGGTAGAACTCTGATTTCACCCTGACCCCAAAGTTCCTCATACTGTAAGGAGGTAAAAAAAACAAAAAAAAACCCTAATTTCAACCCTGACCCCAAAAGTTCCAATCATCAAGTCGCGTTGTTCTTACTTCCATCCGATAGAGCGTTCCGTGCCTTCCGCCGATGTATAACACATGTAATTCCATTATTTGTACTCCTTATTATCTTTAAATATATGTTTGTAAGAAAAAACACAAATCTACTGTCTCCAGAGTCATTTCTGCTCTCGGTGTGAGTCGGTACTACTTATCCGTCCGCACTGTCTATGTCAACCCAGTTCATCTGTAAAATAAACCATCAGTACCTAGCTACCTGTCTTAATCCTCGGTCCTCACAACTGGTGACCTCCCGGAGTTGTGACACAGCGGGTTTAGGCCCAGCCTTAACAGACTAATTATGGCCGCTCACTTCAGAGAAACCTTTAGCGGACTCAATACGGCCCCACAGTTTAGGTCTCTGAAAAACTCCATTGCGAGGACGACACCAACGCCATTAACGGACTAATCACGGCACAGCTTCCCAGCGTGCTTTGGCGTTTTTTTTGAGGACAGGTAGCTGGGTGCTGGTCAGCCAACACAAAATTCAGGTGGCGGTCCAGAAACATCCATCCGACGTCACAGCCTTCTTTGCCTCACCCGGGGACGCCAGATATCTTCTCAACCCGCCGAACCTGCGAGCCTCCTTGGTTCTTCCCCCGGCGCCATTGCGCATCTGCAAGTCCCAGACAACCTCCCAACGCCGCTGCTGCCACCCAGGCGTCTGCTTACCCACCCGACGTCACTGCCGCACATGTGGGGCCTTGCTCGGCCACCCCCCTGAGTCGCTGCCTGTGGGCCTCCTCAACCGACGCCGTCGCCTGGTAGTCCTCCTCGGCCCACCGACAACCGCTGCCCACCAAACTGTGGGGCCTACCCTGCCTGTTCCGACGCCACTACCTGTGGGTTTCCTGCCTGCTGACGCCGCTGCTCACTTGTGGGTTCTGCTCTGCCTGTGGGACGCCGCTGCCGCGCTGGGGGACTTCTCCCAGCCCAACCTACGCCGCCGCCGCCACCTGGGGGTCCCATGGCCCGTCCAGCCCGCCACCACACAATGCAGCTCTCTCCGCAGTCTTGGTCGCCCCAGCTGACAGTAGACCCCCCAGGCGACAGCCAGAGGGGAGGCATCCTGTCAGCCAGCAACACTGAAGGACTCTACCACTCGATGCGCCCCACAACAAGTGTCACAAGGGACATGGTGGGTCACCTCCTGCCTCCAAGATATTTTTTCATCCAATAATTATTCATTAATCATTGTTTTTTTTGGGGGGAGTATTTGTAAGGACAATGCTTTTTCCCTATTTTCATTGTCTCTCCAATCATCAAGTAAGCGTTGTTCTTACTTCCATCCGATAGACGTTCAAACAACGGCCTTTCCGCCGATGTATAACACATGTAATTCCATTATTTGTACGCCTTATTATCTTTAAATGTATGTTTGTAAAGAAGAAAACACAATCTACTGTCTCAGAGTCATTTCTGCTCTCGGTGTGAGTCGGTAACTACTTATCAGTCCGCACCTGTCTATGTCAACCCAGTTCGTATGTAAATAAATCCTTACGGGCTGCTCTTGTGAGCAAGAGCCCGTGCTGACACAAGGTCAGCTTAACCAAAAACAACAAAAACAAGTAAATAAATCGTCAGTATCCAGCAATAGATAGCTTAATTATTTAAATAATAGTTAAACGGCAGTATAAGGTCATGAATTGCATAATTTTCTTTAACATATTCATGATTATTAATTTGAAAATGTTCATAGTTGAAAAAGTAACTAGATTCCTGACTCAAATATCAACAGTATTCCTTGTGAGCGCTCTTCAATTGTTTATCAGTGTTGCCATTGGTAAGTGTTTACCCTCCAAATTGGGTATAAGACTAACACAAACCGGGACATAAAAAAGTGATATTGCATATCTATTTGTAGTATGTATACATATTGGAGCAATTTTATCATTTATTGCATTACTATGACAACTATAATTCATGGAAACAGTTTGTAAATGCATCGACGTAATTGTGAAGCTCCACTAGACTGGCAACGATGAGTCATTTTGCCGTCGTCTGCTCGTATTGTACTTCAGAAATATCTGTAATTTTTCGGGGTTAATTTGGTTGCAAAATAGGGATAATAGACATGGATTAAATAAACATTTTGAAGTAACAAAGTAAAGTTAAACTAAATAAAAATGACTAAGTAAACAATTAAGGTAATAAAGCTTTTCACCTCATAAAACCGTGTACTCGTGTGCTGCCCATAACTGTGTTTGTGGAGTGAGCGCTTAGGAATCAGGAACGCACGCAGTTCAAGTGCAATTTGGAGTGAATTAAACCAAAACATGTAAAATTATAATCAAATAAGTACTGTGGAGTTTCAGTTGTGGTGGTAATAAAGATAAAACCACCGAACAAGGTAAAATTATTTCAGTTCAAACCATGAACCCCAGGAATAAGAAGTTTCATATTTCATTTTCACCAATATAGGCAACACAATGTTGTTTATTGTGCTGATTACAACTGCAATCTTGAGTAAGATCAATAAACGTACATTTATACGCTAAACGTTGTTTAAAATGAGTGCTGGGAAGCTGGGAAAGATGGTGGCTTCGCTGTGGTTACGAACGGCACCTCACGCGGGTGTCGCCAAGTTGGATTTCAAAAAACTGCCTTAAAAACATATTTTACGAAGACCTCACATGCTTTTTTACTTTGTATGCGCGTTCATATATCATACTATGTTCACGAAAACTTCAGTCTTATGAATGGTATGCTTAAAGAGTAATTGTATCTTGTTTCCCCAATTAAATACGAGTGAATAAGGCTGATCCACCCGCGATGACGATGGATCCACTGCGGTGTTTCCCTTATATTCCTTATAATTCCACGGGGGCTGGCGCAGTGTACGAAAAAACGGAACGCAAAGTCTGCACTTATACGAAATATCCGGTTGTATCTGACTTTTAACTTCATAAACGGTATATTCAGATGACGCAGAAATCTGAAGAATCCTTGTGAATAAAATTCAGGCTCGATAGCGTAACTTTCAAAGAAGATAATCAAATTTCTGGGTTACCTTTCCACAGAAAATATACAGAGACCTATTTTATTAATACCCGAAGATGACTCTAAAGTGTTATAAAGATTAAAGGTTATTTCTATTTATATAAACCTTCCTACATCATCTAAGGCGAATATTCCTAAATATCTAATTAACGGCCCTAATGTCATTAAAGATATTTCTAATTCTCTACCCAGTGACTATATTATTAATCCCCGAAGATGACTTAACGGTAATTAAAACTCTCCTACATCATCTGAGGCAAATATTTCCTAAATATCTAATATATTTCTAATTCTCTAGTATCCATCCATTTCACTCCACGATTGAATCGATTGATAAAATACCTTCCGTATCCCCAAAAAGCGAATCCTTCATATCCTTGGTCGTGACTAAAAACAGAAATATATCTCCCCCTTTTAAAAGCGTTGTAAGTGATCATGCTTTCATGCCCGGCCCCAATTGCTTTCTGCATTTCATAAGATAATTGTGTTATTCTCCTGGGGTATGCACTCTTGAATATTATATATAGTATCCCCGTTAATAGTGATACGTATATTGTATTTAACTCGCAGTGTTCAAAATATAACCAGTTCCTGGCATATTCTCCCGAAAAATTCTTCATATCAACCAAGGCGACTGTTAACTTCTTGGGAATACAGCTCCAAACAACTGATCGATTAATATAGATAATTCATTCGTTCCAATTGATATACGTTTTATGCTGATAAAAAAGCCTCATTCAAAGCGGACATGGTAGCCCTATTAATCCATAATTTTGCTTCTCCAAGTTCAACTGGTTCAACTCTCCATTTATATCTACACCCAAAATCCAGCTGCTATTAGCCATTTCTAACCTAATTCTCAAATCCACCGAATCTAGTAAACTATACATGTCAATACTCGCTAGATCATGGAGCAAGGGAAGTAAGTATGTATACCAAACACTCATTTCCACCTAGCAGTGTCTTGGAAGGTATTAGCCGTGAATGCTCTAATTTACCAAACGTCCCATTATCATCGGTCATTAAACAATCCACTCCGTCCTAACATAGTCATCGCAATTGGTTTTATATTTTCTAACAGTTTAATATTACGATAATAGTGAAATATCGGACAAGATTCCACCACACATCATTCAAAAATTCATAGGATCGTACGGATTTGAAAAGTGTTACTTATCCCATTGAACCACAAACACTTCCCTACCTTCATCTGTATTCAAATGTGATATACTATACCTCCGAAAAAGCTTTGATTCGGGAATTCGGGACCTTCTTTAGAGGAAATAAACCTGTAAATACCTCGAAAAAAACTGATCGATGACAATTAAAAGATATTTATTACCTTCGTTATAAGGAGCGAGGTTAGACATTCAACCAGATCACTGCTAACGGTGACCCTAGGTTTCGGGGATATCACCTTTCTTTGAAGGAATTTCTTCATGGTAACTTTATGTAAAGCATAAGAGGGTTGACTCTTTAGGTAATTTTTGACACCATCCCTAAATAATATATTTATATCGATAAAACTGTCGGGGTATTCAACATTTTCGTATATCTTCTTCAATACCCGCAGCTGCTTCTTAGTCACCAATGTTGATAAATAACTTGAATATTCGGTTTCACCATCATATTAGTCCTAGCTGTAAGCCCTATCAGGTGCGAGATCAACCAGTAGATAACCGTACAACTGGATACGAGATAATGCCTTTTTTATATATCTCTGAGATTTCGTCACCCTTCTGATGTTCGATTAACTGACGGACCAAAGTTTCAATTTGAACTATGTCTTTATTCTTCATTAGAATGTGATGGGAGCAGTTGACGATGACTTCTACTGAATTTTACCTGAATGGCATACAATCTGCGTTGTGAACGCGATGGAGATTGACAAATGTCGTTCAGAGTAAACGCCTCTGTGACGTGTTTATTATCACTCTCTTCTAAAGGCAGTCATCGAGAATGTATAAAGGTCTAATGTCAGTCTTATCCCTCGATCTATATATTCAAAGGGCAAAGGGTTTAATAATCCTTACTAACCCTGATCTTGTTCCCTATAGGCGAGTACTTCTGTAATGATGTTTATTTCACCCCGCAGTATAGTTAGTACCATATTTTAGAATTTCTTCTTCATACTCTTCAATTTATTTTCTGGCAAATCACACTCTTTCCCGAGTTGCTGCTATGATAAAACTCGGGACGATATGCGAATAGATCTATCGCTTCTGCGAAGAACGAGTTGCTTGCATCTCAAAGTTTTTGATGATGACACTATTCATACGAAGAGAAAGAATACGTAAAATAAAGGTAGCAAATATTTTATTCATTTAGAATAGACATTACAAACGAATACATTTTTATATTCACTGAATAGTCATATCGTAATAAATTTCTTATTTACATAGAACACAGGTGCGGAGATAAACGGTGTAAAAGTAGTTAGCAAATATTGTATTTCAAAGAAGGTTCTCGAATCAGAAAATTTTTTTCGGGGGGTATCATGTTTGAATACGGATGAAGGTAGGGAATTCTATACCAAGCAGGTGAGGGAATACCTAAACGACAGAAATATGAATTATATAGTGTACATCCGTGAGAAATTAAAGCGGCAATAGCTGAAAAAGTTATCAGGACATTTAAAAGTAAAATATTTAGTTTATTTGACTCACAACAATACAAATAACTACGTTAATGGTGCTGCATGACATCGCTAGCAGCTATAATAATAAACCACACAGAGGATTAGGAGGTGGGGGCAGACCTCGAATCGCATTCACGCATTAGTTTTTTTTTTTCAGGATATATACAATAAAAAAAAAAATGGATCACCGCGGAAAGAACCCGTCAGTGAAGGTTGTAGCATAGTCCATATAACAGATGAGGACAGGACTGTATCTTCAGAAGGGATATGCCGTGCAGAACACTTACACTTACGATTGATTTAAAAAAAGGAAAGTTGACGGGAAACAGTCCTACAGTATATTATTTAGAGGACTTGCAAGGGGGGGAGACTACTAAAGGACTGTTTTGTTTGTAACATAAGGGTTAATCCGCTAACCTACCGGAGCTCTACATCAATATTTTAAAAAGGAGGAAGAGAGGTACCTAATAGGACGCAGTACTACGTCAAGTGGAGCGGGGTACCCGAAACATTTGAATTCCTGGTTGGATGAATCTCGGCTTGTTGGGTATGAGTCATCTTAGTAAAAGAGCGTAATATATAAAAATGAGGAGTTCATCCTATTTATATCGTGTCTTTCATTCCGAATGGAATAGAGTTATACCTATACATTAGGAAAAAGAATTTATTAGTACTATTTCCGAGTCTTTAGAAAGTTTCTTCAGGGGAAATCTAACATAGATAAAATTCACGTGAAAAAAAAGCTCAGAAGGTTTAGGAGGGAGATGCGCGAAGGCTCCTTGAAGAAGACTTCGTTACTGAAGAAGAAGGCAATTTTATCTGTATTACTCCCCACAAGAACTGTTTTTTTAAAGGTAGGTAGTATATTACGTGTAGCATATGAGAATAGGACTGTATTCTTCAGGAGGGTATACCGTGCAGGACACATACAAATTATTCTTTAAAAAAAAAAAAAGGAAAAATTGACAAGAAACAAAATCCCACGTATATTATTTAGAAGACTTGCAAGGGGGAGACTATTTTACTAAACCCCCTTTTAGCGGATCGAAGAACTAACGCAGTAAACATACAGGATTATCAAACTTGATTAACATAGCGGGTATCAAGTAGTGTTGGTAAGACTTAACGTGTAAAATATATATATATATATATATATATATATATATATATATATATATATATATATTATATATATATATAAACTATATATATTATATATATGTATGATATATATAATATCTATATATAGTATATATATATACTATATATATTATATATATATATATATACATACATATACATATATATATATATACTATATATATATATATATATATATATATATATATAGTGGTTACGAAGTGCCA
>NC_087204.1:63259871-63267436 GCF_015104395.2 Macrobrachium nipponense
GGGAAACTGAAGCCAAACCAGGTCATCCGCTAAATAGAGAAGGAGGACCAAGCCGTGTGTCGTTATCGGAACACACCGTGACTTCCCACAAAAGCAAGCTAAGTACAATTTTTTTATTCATTTGGAGTAACTTTGAGTGTTTCCTTTGCAGGTCGAATTTCGTTATTCCTGTGGCTGAAGTTACGAGACATTCTTAATCTTACTTTTTACAGAAATTATCTACATCATTGAGATTTCGCTACTGCGAGTTTTTATCTTTGAGTGTCTGTTTCCAGAAGTTCTACTGAAATATCATAATCATATACTATGTTGATTTTATCATTTTGGGTGATTATTAATCCCTTACGTAACAAATCATATTAAACAGTGAATATGCGTTTACGCAGTGGACGTCTGTATTTATACAGATGCATGGATAGGGTCGGTTTAAGCACCGTAGTGATTAGAAAAACACACAAAAAACAAGTGAACAACCCGTACAAATCTATATAAATTAGAGGTAACACTATTTCGGGTCATGACAATAAATGCTCCTTTGCAAAGTCCCGATAGCAGTTTTAGCCTTGAGTTTTTTGAGTTATATAAAATATTGAACCTCAATGACTCAACTTAACTTTTAAAATATGGCTGGATTGCAAGGAATAACATGTCTGTAAAAAAAAAAACTTTCATCAGGCTAAATGCGCTGACCAGGATCCCTCACTATTTCAAATTTTAGCAAAGAATGAAGTACAAACAGTTAATATTGAATGCAGTAGTGATAACTTGTCTTATTAGTAATCGCTCAGTCCTAATAGTTTCGTCATTCATTGCTTTATACGTAACCAGCAACATAATGCTAAAAACACACAATACGTTGCCGATGGTAATAAAGAGGAAGATCCTAATTATTACAAGAAGAAATAGAAACAGTAGCCCGTTCAGAATCAAACAAGCAAACTCGGTGACTGTGTCACCTAGTCAAGCGGTCAAGGTCAGTCAAAACTGCCGAAGTGTTCAAAGCATAGCAAATTCCACACAATAAGCGACTCTAGCAGAGTGGGAAAAGCGATGTTGGATCATACATCCCAAATACCTTTTTAAAATTAAAAAGGAATTTCCCTATGCATCACACAACAGTATCAAGTAATCAGAGCAGGTTCTAGTAATTTTAATACATTAAGTTATAATAAATACTGGTGGATAAGCCCAACTGTACGCGCCGTTAAAAATTAGAATATCTAGTTTTATTTCTTTAGTACACGTAATATCCTGTATTTACGGACTCACGTCTGTTGTTTGAACTTCCCTAATGAGAAGTCCGGATAAGCGAGCGCTTTACAGATACCTCTATAGTTATAAAAAACATTGATCTGTATGTAGTGTAATTGTAAGATCCATCTAGGGGTATACAAAATATTATCTTACATCCTGCAAAATAAGGCGTGTTTATCAAAGGAAATCCTATAAACCTTCAAACATATTAAAATCCGTTTTGAACAAAAATGAGACAGTTAATCAAATAATAACTTATATAAAGGAACTATACATTTGTCTCATAAATCGTAACATTGTTCAATGACCAACAGAATTCTCCCACAACCGCAGTCGCACTTTGCACGCAAAATCTCGAGAAGCATGCACCCTCGAATGTCTTAGTGCGTGTAAAAAGACTTTGCTGGGAAATGAAATTTTAATCCTTCCCGACACTCTGAATATAACGATTTCCGCGAACAAAGCCCTAGAACAACGGTTGACTACAGCAACAAGTTAATCTAGTAATCCTCCACAAACCTATACATATAAATATCGCATTTTTTATTGTTTTGCTAATTTTTAATCCCGCCCAACCAGTCGTAGATGAATCTCTCTGATAATCCTATCTAAAGTGAATATCCGTAAAGTCATTCCAAGCAGAAGGTTGATTCAGCAGAAATTTTTTTTATCTTTTACCTGAATACCAGGAAGTTTCTCCACTAGCGAGTGATCTCTGGGAGAAAAACGGATGTCATTGAAAAACTAAATACGGTCTAAGGACAAACATAAAGCTATATACGTACCTTCGTGTAGAACCCCAATGAAATTTCAAAATAGAGATAAATGACGAAGTTGAAAATGTAGTAATAGGAGTCATTAGGAAATCAAATAAGCCCATAATTTTTCCCTCAAATGTCATGCCATAAAAGATCGGACTTGGCTATCTGCGTAGATTCTGTCGCTTAAACAAGGAAACGACTCCCGATAGTTTCTAGTGCGATGTACCGACGCATCTTACTCTGTTAGGTTAGAATAAATTTTTTTCACCAACTTGGACTTACTTAAATGCTTTTACCAGATACCATTACCTAAGTGATTATACCTCATACACCGTCTTCAGCACACTCAGGGGACATTATCAATTTTTACGTATGCCTCCGGCTTACGTTGCGCCCCAATTACAATAGTATAGTGTTTGGAGACTTTTAGGGGATAACCTACATGCCTATATTGGATGATCTTGTAATCTTTTCTAATACCCTAGAAGTACATTCACACAAACTAGAGCTAGTGCTACAGAGACAAAGACAAATAATCTCAGAGTAAAATATCTAAATGTGAGTTTTTAAAAACCGAACATGTTTATCTAGGTTTTATGTGTCTAGTCAAGGTCTTAAAGTAGTCCATGGTAAGGTGTCGGCTATTCGTTAACTTTCCGGTAACTATTAACGTAAAAGGGGGATACAGCACTTTGGCGCTGTAGTGGGTATTACAATCGTACGTATGTAACTCTTCAATCATGACAGCTCCTTTAACAGATCTTACGAAGAAGAGCGTAGATTTATTATGGTCTAAAAAGCATCAACAGGCGTTCGATATCTTAAAAGCGGAATAATGCAGCTCACCTAACTTAAAAAATCCCCGATTTAAATAAGGAATTTTTTTTTTTTTTTTTTTTTGTTTTTTTTTTTTTTTTTTCAACAGACGCCTCAGACCAAGGGTAAGAGGGTTTATTACTTCAGTAATATGATAAAACACAGTTCTGCCCTATAGCTTTTTATTCACGTAAACTAAAGCCCTTTGAAAGTAAATATGCAGTAATAGGCAAGGAAGGGCTAGGTATCTTTAACTCACTAGTACATTTTAAGTTCATAATCTATGGCTATCCTGATAAAGTCCTTACTGAACATGAGTCCTTTACCGAGTTTTTCAAAGGCTTTAATCACAGTCCAAAAGGAACTCGGTGACAAATGATCATTCAGGTCTTTGGAGCCAAGATAAGATATCTACCTGGGAAAGCAAATATCATAGCTGACGCATTATCCCGCAATCCCGCACCATACAGCAAAGAACCATTAATTGGACTAAAAGATATAGAAACATCCGTGCCTATTGTTAAAACCGTATCTAAACAAGAAAATTCCTTAACCTAAGAGATCGCGAGCATTGAATATCTGGGTTGGAGCGCAGAACGTTTACAAACTGAACAAAGCAAGAGTCAACAGACCTACCCAAACAATAAACACTTCGAACGGAACAGAGTCAGCAGCAATAACAACCAAACCAATAAATCACTTCGAACAGAACAGGGTCAGCGGCTAAGCAAAAACAATAAACACTTCGAGCAGAAACCCTAAAGCAAAAGTATATTTAAAGTATGTGTATCAGAATAATGTAATCAATGTAATATTATATGTAGGTCAGTGACGATGAAAACCCGAAGAACACGCAGATGCTAACGACCAGGTAGTAGTAATAATCTCTTTCATACCAATCGTCCTAAACTGGTTGCATTTCGTCATCCATGGGTCCCTACTATGTCACAGAAAGCCAAATCACTGTTTTTTACTGGCCTACAATGCTTACAGTTATAAAAAGCACATAACTAATTGTAACACGTGTCATGAAAACAAAACAAGGGATACACTAAGACAACCTGTCAGTTTAGGGCCTATCCTGTTGCGAAATCATCCTTGAAGGAATATGCGTAGAATTATTAACAGAATTACGAGTCTGACAGAGGGAATAAACAAACTTCTTAGTGTTAATAGTTCCTTGACACGTTATATAGAATTAATTAGCACTAAAAACAAACACCGCAATTGAGTGCGTTAGGAATATTTATGAGTGCTAAATCGTAAACATGGAATTCAACACATGATAATCTGACTCGGGTGGTGTAAATCAATAATAATCTCCTTAACTTGCGTGTGAATTCCTTTCCATTAAGAAAAACCAATAATATATTTTATCACCCAGAGTCAATCGGTTTGGTAGGAATAACGGATAATTAAATAGGAAGTGTCAATGTCTTACGAGTTACAACTCGTGATATTGGATCCGAACTGGATTATAGCGGTTTCTCGCGGTTTTTAAATACCTTTATCATTTATATCTTGTATCTATAGAATTGATGCCGCAAGTAGCCTTATACGGTATGCCGCTAGAACACTTTTCCACATATTCAGCCAACCATTAATTTATCAAATATATATAAAAAAAAATATATAAATAAAAAATAAATATAAAAAAATTAAAAAAATAAAATAAATATGGATACAAGTGGAGTCAATACCATACACTCCGTAAGAAGTCGGAATGGGTTACAAATTATAATAAAAAAGGGAATCACGATAAAATCAATAAGCAAAACGTAACCTATGTTAATTAAATATCCGAAATATTATGCGTAAAGATTTGAACTCTAACTTAACGCTTTAGTAATGACAATAAGCTAAAAGTTCAAAACACATATCAAAACCTACTGACATATTGTCGGTCCCGGTAATAATTTATATTCGTAGTCAATGAAAAAAAAAAAATAATAATAATAAATAAATAAATAAAAAAAAATAAAATAAAATAAAAGAGATTTTAAAGTCAGTAAGTCTAGAAGTGAAAATCTTATCTATGGAATAATCCTATATGATCTTATACAGGGCTAATAATATATATAGAATTTGTATGGAAACCTTTTTCATTAGTCTGAATAAGGAATATTTAATTTAACATAATTACAATATGCAGATTTCCAACATGAAACGAATATATTGTTCAATTTTGGTACTGTTTTTTTTTTTTCAGACTTATTCGGCATGCTGGTGGAGAATTTAAAATAAAAAAATATCATTTGAAAATACTAAAAACAAAGTCTTGTATCTCTTACAGCAAGTACGTAACTCTTAAGCTGGTGACGACGTCATCAGTTCTAGAAGGTCTGTCGCGTTGCCATACAGCATTGATTCCTTTAACCTCAATATCTGCTTGCACAGGCTCATCTCGCGCTTGCAAACAAAGGCAGGATTGACTGAGAAAGGAATGCTTAGCCCGAACTTCTCATGGGCAAGGCAGACGTGTCTATCCGTATGCGCAATGCAACTTTAGTTAACGAGTTGCAATCATTTTAAAATTAATAACAAAATAAGCAAATAGAATTTCTATAACAACAAAAATGAATTAATTTTTTTCTGAACCTCTATAGAACATTTAGGAAGTATCAAGATATGTATATGAATATTTACTTGCAACATTAGCCTATTACAATTCAAGTAAAACATTCATTGGGAAAATGAAAATCACTTTTCTTGAAAAACCCAAAATTTATATAGAAATTAGTTACATAGTGGGTTTTTTCGTTGCATCTCCTACCTTATATTAAGTAAAGTTTTTAAAATTAACCTCAGAGGATGCGCGCGAGAAAATTGAATATGAAACTTTTGTTAGGGGCACATAGGATCAGATTTTATCACAACTTAATTTCAGTTAGCATAGAGAAATACAGAATCATGATTAATCTTCTCTTTGACTCTTATGTTGCCTGGCAATCTTACAAATAGCTCCGTTTTCCACTTCTTTGTCTAGTAATTTACTACCAGTAATATCGAATTTTCTTTGGGATTCGTATTGATATCTGTTTATTTTTTATAATTATGGGATATTTTTACAGTCATCATAGACCCTGGATAGGTTCACTCATTGTTAATGCCATGGATAAAAAAGTTTGTACAGCTGACTCTTTTGAATTCCAAATATCAGCGAATTCAAGTGGGTTAAGTCTAGTCTAAATGGCTCTCTCCCCTCCCCTGTATTTGGATGTCGTCTGAATTTACTTTGCCCTTGTGACAAGTATAATTTCACTTGCAGGCTGATTAATGGAACCTGTTACAGTATCCTGCAGCTACGAGAGTTTCACATCGCAACTTCAAAAAATCGTTCGTCGCTGCGGACGACGGCAGTCGAGTAACAACAAAGCTACAATGTGAAAGGAAATAAGCACCATCATGGACTTCTTCCGACGACACCGTATCTCGTCGTTAATCTCGTTTTAATGCGGAACGCTCAGGCGGCTGTCGAAATCGACTACAAAAGGGACATACTTCCGACAAATACGACCCGAAGGATATTCAACTCTACTTTGCTGGCGAAGGACTCGTGCTCGGGATGATTTTTTATCATCGCGAACGTAATCGTGTAGCTTAGGATTCAGAGAATAAGTATGAGCGCAAAATAGAACGTTGTACCCGCCCAGGCAAATTTTCCCCTTGTTTTTTTTAACCCTGTGAACAAATTGGCCGTTTTCATTTGGCTATAGGTGGTTGTGTGGAACTGTGTAATGGACGAAAAGTGGTTTCGAAAGCTAGTTAAATGTGAAGTGTATAACCTCGGTCATGTATCCTATATATATAAATGATCATAAATAACAGAATCGAAATATAAGTCAAATGCAAGTCAAGTTTGAGAAATATTCAGTAGTTGGTTTTGGTAGCTGACCGAGCTAATGTAAGTGTTTACATAATAAAATATGGAATGTTAGTCCATATATATAAAAGACTAAAACTAAAGAGGTCAACCAGATTGCTTGCAGGAATGTGATCAGACTAGAGACGCTAAAGATGACGTATACAATAAAGGTAGGCTAAGATAACATGCTGTCACCTGTAGTCATTCAATTGTTTATAAATATTAGTCCAAGCTCCTGCTTGAGACAACTACCGTGACCTATAGCTCAAGCGGCCTACGTGATCTGTAGCGTGTCTCATTTTGATTGTATGATTCGTATGTAACTATGTCATCTGATAGTATGTTCATATGTTCGAGCTACTATCTGCTTCCTTCATAACTTGTAACAGAGATGTAGAACAGAGCAGAACAGAGTTAGTTATCGTCATTAGAAGACCTGTACCTCTTTACCTAAGCTTTATCATGTAGAGAGAACAGAAGTAGCCATCATCATTGGCAGAACGATCAAGCTATCGTTATTAGAAGACTTGTACAATCATACCTGATCTTCACAATGTAAAACTTCAGAAGAATATATATATTTTTATCTTCGTGTTTTCTACAAGAACCTCCTCACCGAATCATCATGAGTTTAACACATCATCGTCATAACAAGAAGATAATCCCGACTTCGTAAGTGATCTACGAACCCCAAGACACTCCATTGAAGATGGAAGTGCAATACCAACCGACTTAGCGTAAGATTATCGCAAGTCTAACATTACCTCATAGGGCGCCTTATCATACAAGGCAACAAGCCCTAAAACATGGATGTACTACTACGAGGTCTTTATACAACCAATGGGTAAGATGAAACACCCCCTACAGAT
>NC_087204.1:63267936-63337936 GCF_015104395.2 Macrobrachium nipponense
TTGTGGACGAATCTCTTGGTATAAATACCACTTTTCTGTAAACTTTTCTCATTCATATACCTGAAGAGAGAGACAGCAGTCTCTGAAATATAGTACTTTTCTCTCTACATTTTGGTGTTTTTATGGGCTCCTTTTATTAGATGGAATTCTGTTGTTACAGAACACTTTTACCAGTCATATATATATATATATATATATATATATATATATATATATATATATATATATATATATATATATATATACAGTAAGTCCTCGGGTTACGACGGTCTCGACTTACGATGTTTCGTGGTTACGAACGCGCCCCCATCATAAAATATAAAAAATAATATTTTGCGTCGTTCCGTCTTACGCGGTTTAGCGTCGTAAGCAACGTAAACAAACGCGAACTAGTTCCAGAGCACGGCGGAAGAATACGCTTTGTGGGGGAGAGGACGGCGTCGCTTCGCTACGCTCATTCCTCGCCCATACGCCATTTTGGTTGTTTACACTGCCTCTCTCTCCCTCGTGTTGTATCGTTTTTGTAACTTTTTGCTCTTTGTTATGGCTCCCAAGCGCAAGGCGGACTCTTCTGATGGTAGTGCATCGAAGAAAAGAAAGGCCATCACCATGGAAATTAAAGTGGACATTATAAAGCGATCTGAGAAGGGAGAAACGCCAACAAACATTGGCCGCTCGCTTGGCCTTAGCCGTTCGACCGTTGCTACCATTATCAAAGATAAAGAGCGCATCGTTGAACATGTGAAAGGATCTGCTCCTATGAAAGCGACAGTGATAACTAAGCAGCGTAGTGGTCTAATAATTGAAAATGGAAAGGTTATTGGTGCTTGGTTGGAAGACCAAAATCAACGGCGTATCCCAGTCAGCCTTATGGTGATTCAGGAGAAGGCGAAAAGATTGTTTGAAGCGTTGAAAAGAAAAAAGAAAAGGGGGAGGGAAGTGAAAGTGAAGAGTTTGTGGCTAGTAGGGGTTGGTTTATGCGATTTAAGGCTCGGGCCAATTACCATAACCTTAAATTGCAAGGTGAAGCTGCTAGTGGGGATGAGAAAGCAGCGAGTGAATTTCCTAAAGCGTTGTCTGAGATAATTAAGGAGGGGGGTTATTCTGCTCAGCAAGTGTTTAACGTAGACGAGACAGGTTTGTTTTGGAAACGTATGCCTAACCGCACTTACATCGCCAAGGAGGAGAAGTCAGCACCCGGTCATAAAGCCAGCAAGGAGAGGCTAACTTTACTTCTTGGGGGTAATGCTGCTGGCGACTTCAAACTGAAGCCCTTGTTGGTGTATCAGGCTGAAAATCCAAGGGCACTCAAGGGCATTTGAAGGGTCAACTACCAGTAATTTGGAAGTCCAACAAGAAGGCATGGGTGACACTTGCAGTGTTTGAGGACTGGTTCGTAAACCATTTTGTTCCAAGTGTGGAGCGGTATTGCGCCTCCAAGGGTATCCCCTTTAAGGTGTTGCTAGTGCTGGACAATGCCCCTGGACACCCTGCCCAGCTGGGAGACTTCAACCCTAATGTCAAGGTGGTTTACCTTCCACCTAATACCACGGCCCTTTTACAGCCTATGGACCAAGGAGTGATTGCTTCGTTCAAGGCCTACTACCTACGAAGGACAATTGCTATGGCTTTACAGGCAACTGAACCAAGAAGGACTGACTCTGAAGGACTTTGGAAATCCTACAACATCCTTGATGCTGTAAAGAACATTGCTAATTCCTGGGAGGAGGTTAAGCAAACAAACATGAATGGTGTCTGGAAGAAAATTTGTCCTCAATTTGTGAATGATTTCCATGGGTTTGAGGGACACAGTTTCAGCTAGTTGTCAAGAACGTTGTTGCCCTGAGTAAGGAAATCAATTGGAGATGGAGGTTGATGATGTTACAGAGCTGCTGGAGTCTCATGGTGAGGAGTTATCTGCTGAGGACCTGATACAACTGGAGAAGCAGATAATAGAGGAAGAAGAAGAAGCACCCACCCCAGAGCCTAAGGCTTTCACAAGGCAGGACTTGATAAGAGGTTTTGCAGAGTTGCAGCAAGCGTTGTCAACTTTTGAGGCTCAGGATCCAACTTGACAGGTTCACTAGGGTTTCCAGAGGCGTCATGGATTTGATGCCAGTGTTACAGGAGATCTTGGATGAAAGAGTCGCTCTCTGTTCAGACTAACCTGGAGCAGTATTTTAAGAAGGTAGAGAGGCCTGCAGGAGATCCTGTACCCTCTACCTCAGCTGCCCTCTTCTAATCCAGCACCTTCTGAATGTTCTGCTAACCCAGACTCACCTGCCCCAGTATCTCCAGCACCTTCTGTAGGTTCTGCCTCACCTAAAGACTCACCTGCCCCAACATCTCCAGTAGTATGTTTCTCTGCCCTCACCTCAAGATCACCTGCCTCAGCATCTCCAGTACTAGTATGTTCTGCCTCACCTCAAGAAAATCATCTGCCTCAGCATCTCCAGCAACTTCTGGAGGTTTCTTTTTCTTTTTCTCTTCACTAACCTCCCCCAGTCTCTCCAGCACCGCAGCGTTCCTCTCCCAGTGTGCAAGCCAAATCAAAACTAATAAAGGTAAGGATTTGTTCTCTCGTTGTTATTGATAGGTATTTACATTAAAATCATGTGGTATTTTTCAATGTTCCGACTTACGCTGAAAATCGTGTTACGATGCCATCGTAAGAACGGATCAACGTCGTAACTCGAGGACCCCCTGTTATTATAGATTATAATATATGGTATGTTATGTATAATATATATATATAATATAATATATTATGTTTATGTATGTGTTATTATATAATATATAAGATATATATTATATATTATATAATAGATATATATATATATATATATATATATATATATGTGTATATATATATATATATATATATATGATATATATTATATATATATATATATATATATATATATTATATATATATATATATATCATATACATATACATATACATATACTATACATATACATATACATATACATACATACATACACACATACATACATACTACATCATACATACATATATGATATATATATATATATATATATATATATATATATATATATATATATATATATATATTTTATATATATTTTTGGTAATGAATTTTCACCATTCCTTTTACAGAAACCCATGGGAGTTTTGCTGGTATTTACTTTTGGCACTTTCTCCATTGTTTTGTATATCTGCTGTACTATCCTGGAAACTTGCCAAAGCTCTGGAGGCCCAGGAAAAGGTAATTAATATATTTCTAGGACTTTTGTACCATTTCAAAATCTAGTTTATTATCATATTTGATGGTACATAAGATGCACTTTTTTTTTAGATAGCTAAAAAAATCACCACCAGCTCTTATATAGGGAAAATTTATTGTAGTTATGAAACAAAGAAGTGCATATTGCAAATGATCAGAAAACTTCATGAAACTGGATATTTAATTTTAATGTCATTTTATTTAAAATCAAACATTTCTTTTAGTGTTTTGAGGGTTTCATTTTAGTGTAAGCATTTGTCTGATTTCAGTTGTAAACAAAAATGAATTTAATAATTATAATTTTTGTACATGAACTTTCCTGTCAGATATATACTTAGCTATAGTCTCCGACGTTCCCGACAGAATTTCAAATCTCGTGGCACACGCGACAGGTAGGTCAGGTGGTCTACCTTTCCCGCCGCTGGGAGGCGGGTGTATGAACCAATCCCGTTTTCTAATCAGATTTTCTCTGTCGCCAGGACCGACAACAACTGTTGTGGGTTCCTCCTGATAGATTATTTCGCTCTCGCCTGGGATCATTTTGGACGGATTTTTTGGTGACATACTCGATCTTTTTGGCTTGGCATACACTGTTTGTGGACCGTTTTTTACTTTGCTCTGGATTTTTCTTTAATCATGTCTGATTTAGATACTGTAGCTAAGACACCTGTTATGTTTAGGGTTTGTTCTGTTGAAGTATGTAAGGTGAGGTTGCCGAAAGCTTCGGTGGACCCTCACACTGTTTGTATGAGGTGTAGGGGGAATGAATGTTCGTTTATTAACCCATGTAAGGAATGTGAGGGGTTGAATGAGGATGAGTGGAAGGCTCTTTCTTCCTACTTAAGGAAGTTGGAGAGAGATAGGGTGTGCAAAGCTTCCTCTAGAAGCTCGAGTAGGTCTCGAGTTAGTGAATTAGAATCTGATCCTAACCCTCGTGTAGAAGTAGAACCTCCTTGCCAGGTTTCAGCCCCTGCTCCCCGCACCGAAGCCGAGGATTCGTCTTCGGAGGCAGCGGCTTTGAAAGCTACTATTCGCAGCATGGAGCTTAAGATTCGCTCCTTAGAACAAGGTAAGAGTGGCAGTGTTAGTGATCTGTGCAGTGCCCCCAGTGTTGTGGAGGGGGCGTCTGACCGGCTCCGTAGTGCTTCCAGGCCTAGACCTCTTCCAGACTCCCAGTTCCAGTGGAGGAGGAAAGTCCGACAGCCGCAGGAAGGCTAGGGAGAGCCCCCACCGGTCAGGCGTCCCTTCGGCAGATCCTGATGAGCGTTCCCAGGCTGCCACGGATCGTTTCAAGAAGGAGATCCTTCGTCAATGCTTCTCCTCGTCTTCATCGCCCTCACCGAAGCGCGGCTGGAACTCCCCGGATCCTTCGCGCCCTTTGAAGAGAGCTTGGAAGGCGCCCTGCAGCTCGTTTGCTTCCAGCCCAGAAGTTTTTCCTGAGGAGCCCTTGCGGGACGTGAAGAGGCCCAGAAGATCCTGTGACTGCTCTTCTACGCGCGCGCCTCGCTCTGCTTCTTCGGATGAGGAGCCTGTGAAGTCTCCTACTAGTGTACTCGCCGGGCTCCAAGCTCAGATCTCGGCCCTCGCTGACTCCTTGGCTAGTAGATCTCGTAGAAGGAAGGACGCTTCGCTACCAGTCAAGAGATCTAGACGCCCTTCTTCTGACGCTCGCTCTCCGCTTCGTAGGCTTTCTTCACCGAATGTGGCGGATTCTGCCGAACGAGGGGTGTCGCGTGAGTGGCTCCCCTCCCCTGGCTGCCTCTCCTCCTCATCCAGGCGCCAGGCAGCTGGCAGGCGCTCCTTGGCTGGCGGTGACTCTTCACCAGACAGGCTCCGTTCTTCTGGCAGACGTTCTTCTCCTGTCAAGCACTCGTCCTCAAGTGTGCGCCCTGCCTTGGACAGACGCTCTTTGCAGAGCAGACACCGATCTTCGACTCCTTTAAGGCGCTCTTCTCCTAACAAGCGCCAAGAACCTCGCAGGCGCCATTCGCCTGGTAGGCGCTCTTCGCCTGGCAGCCGCTCTCCTCTGGATAGGCATCAAGAGCCTCGTAGGCGCCTCTCTCCTGTTAGGCGCTCTTCTAACAGGCGCCAAGAGCCTTGCAGGCGCCATTCGCCTGGTAGGCGCTCTTCGCCTGGCAGCCGCTTCTCCTCTGGATAGGCATCAAGAGCCTCGCAGACGCCTTTCGCCTGGTAGGCGCTCTTCGCTTGGGAGGCGCTCTTCGCCTGACAGCCGCTCTCCTCTGGATAGGCGCCAAGAGCCTCACAAGTGCCCTACTCCTAGTAGGCGCTCGGCCCTAGTAGCCGCTCTCCTCGCGACAGGCGCCATGACTCTCGCAGGCGCTCTCCGCCCTGTAAGCGCCCTGCCGTAGAAAGGAGTGTCAGGCTCCTCACCAGATTCGTACAGGGGGAAAGGAATGTAAGAGCAGATCTCCTCAGCAGGAAAGAGCAGGTCCTTCTGATGGAGTGGACACTTCATCAGGATGTATGCCAGAGCCTGTGGAGGTTGTGGGGCAGGCCGCATATAGACCTCTTTGCCACCTCAAGGAATGCAAGACTGGATCTGTACTGCTCTCCGATTTCGGATCCAAGGGCGATAGGGATCGATGCACTTTTGCTAGATTAGAAGGGTCTGGACGTATACGCGTTTCCTCCCTTCAAGATCCTGGGAGAGACATTGAAGAAATTCGCAGTCAGATTCAGCGAGGATGACCCTAATCGCTCCATTCTGGCCGGCCCAAGAATGGTTCACAGAGGTACTGGAATGGTTAGTGGACCTTCCAAGATCGCTCCCACTAAGGAAGGATTTACTCAGACAACCCCACTTCGACAGGTATCACAAAAACCTCCCCGCTCTCAGTCTGACTGGCTTCAGACTGTCCAAAGTCTTGTCAGAGCGAAGGGTTTTTCGTCTTCAACTGCAAAAGCAATCGCAAGAGCAAGGAGGTCTTCCACCTTGCGAGTATACCAGTCGAAGTGGGATGTCTTCAGACGTTGGTGTAGGAGTAAGAAAGTTTCCTCTTCCAGTACCTCTGTGACCCAAATTGCTGACTTCTTCCTTTTCCTTAAGGAAGAATGTGGACTGGCGGTCTTGACTATTAAGGGATACCGCAGTATGTTAGCCGCAGTGTTCAGACACAGAGGCCTCAACATTTTCGAAGATAAAGACCTGCATGACCTGATTAGGTCTTTTGAAACTACGAAGAAGCTTTCCTCAAGAACACCCAATTGGAATCTTGACGTAGTGCTTCAATATCTCAGCTCATCTAGGTTTGAACCTCCTAGATCAGTGTCATTCAAGGACCCGACCAAGAAGTCCCTTTTTCTTATGGCTTTGGCATCCGCCAAGAGGATGAGTGAGCTGCAAGCCATTGAAGGAAATGTGGGCTTCAAAGACCAGTCCATGGTTTGTTCTTTCCTCCCCTCATTCTTAGTTCTAACACGAGTTAGTTTGGTTAGGTTGTCGGATGGTTTTGGCTCCTTGCGGTAGTAGTGGACAGGTTCTGTCAAGTAAGCGGACGAAATCCCTTTGACAAGATCCTACTTGGATTCTACCATGTATGTGGATCAGAAATCCCTTTGGTAGATCCGGAGAGTCTTTCAGCAACAGGCCACATCCTCGCTGTAGCTCTTCAGGCAATGCAGACTCATAGACAGTACCCATGAATTCTTCTGCCTAAACAGGTAAGAACCAAGGTTTTTATATCCTACAACACCAGTTGTTTCCCTTTTCTATATTATTTAGCTGTCTCTTACCCTCCACCAAGGGTGCCAATCAGCTAAGTATATATCTGACAGGAAAGTTCATGTACAAAAATGATATTGTTAAGATACAATAAAGTTTTTTACATACCTGGCAGATATATACGATTAATGGCACGCCCAGCCTCCCCTCAGGAGACAGGTGGAAGAGAAAATCTGATTAGAAAACGGGATTGGTTCATACACCCGCCTCCCAGCGGCGGGAAAGGTAGACCACCTGACCTACCTGTGGCGTGTGCCGCGAGATTTGAAATTCTGTCGGGAACGTTGGAGACTATAGCTAAGTATATATCTGCCAGGTAAGTATGTACAAAACTTTATTGTATCTTAACAATATCATTTTCTTTGTGTATTGCAAAGTTATTTACATACAATCTACTTTTCTTTCAGGATTATATTTGACTATTCTAACCATTGATATAATTTCTCCAGGAAAAGAATCGTAAGGATAAGAAGAAAGCAAACATAAATAAAGTGAAACGGGGAAAGGCTAACTGATAGTATTTGCCAGAATACTATTTCATTTTCATTCTTCAAGCCCTTATCTTTCACACGAGGCTTTCGTCAGACAAGATGCAGGTTGGGCTGATGATAAATCTACTGGAGATATGTATGGGAATACTATTTTTCTATTAATGATTTCTAGTGTTATTACCAAGTGTTGTTTTGTAGCAATCCTTTCTCTGGGATGTGATTTTATAAGATACCAATCATGCATTTTATAAGTAGTACATGAAATTAGGAGAATCACTTGTAGTCATGGTACAGAAGTTCTGTTGCAATGTTAGATATGTCTAAAAACTTGTGTATGGTATTATTTCAACAATTCATTGATTTTAAGGAGTAAAGAGCAATGATATCAGAATTGTCCATCTTCATTTCTTTTCCTCGCCTACTCATCTCTAACCTTCATTATCTTGTACCGGTAAATAATAAAGCTAGTAGTATTTCTAAATGCACACAGTATTTAGGGAATGTTCATATGTCATTCTGTCATTAGTAGTGTCTAAGTAAATTCCCTAAATTATTCAGTTGCCATGATTGCAAAAACTGTGTTTTGCAGTATACAGTAATAAAATGTATAACATTAGTCTTCTAAAATGGTCCTTTTTAGTAACATAATTTTCTTGATACACACTAAGTTTTGTAGAATGGGAGATATAATTCTCCTTGACATCTATAACATTTTGAAATACATAATTGAGCTCTTAACAGCATAAGTAAATTTTGAGGACATTGCCTTAAAATGCTGAGGACATTGCTTTGAAATGCCACATGGGATTGATTCTGTTAAGATGCTGTTTAAACTAGTAGTAAACATTAGTATGAAAGGATATGCATTGTATATATTTAAGCACAAATTTTCCTGAATGTTATCCTTCCTTAGCATTTTATTAAGTTTAAAAACATTTTTGTTGGTTACTTTCTACATATACTGACTTGCTGAATAATTAATTTTAGGCTTAGTTTTGCATTAAAGCACATTGCCCCTCACCTTTGAACATCAAATGTCACATTTTATGGGTGCTGGTACTGATCATGAGTACTTGACAAGTACAAATGATCATTCCTCATCTAAAAGTACATTTATTTACCGCTGTATTTAACACTGCAAACAAAATGGTTATTAATGAAAACAGTACTTTCACTCTGGTTATGGATAAGTTTATACATACTGTTCCCACTAAGATTTTGAATAAACAATTGGATAAAATTACTTGGGAATACTTGCACATTACAGGAATGTTTAAAAGACTACAGCCTAGACAATATTCCAATAGTGTTTGTTTTATAGTGATAGCAGAAAATTAGTTTCTACCATCTTTCCAGTGTGATGTATTTATTGCTGGACTGTGAGCTTATCTAATCTTCCATTATGTTAATTTTATAAGCTATGTTGTAATAATTGGCAAAATTTAGAAATTGCCTTCGGAGTTCAATTTTCCTGCAAGAGATAGTCATAAATATATTATATGTATATTATATAGGATTATGTTGAGTACTTTGATATTCATGAACAGGAAACTGGAATGTATGGGGGTTTTCTTATTACTGGCATGTAAATAATGATTAGGAATTTTTTTTCCAAATTTAACATTGAACTAAATGGCAGGATGAAATAACTTATGTCAATAACAAATAACCACTTTACACCTTGAGCCTCTTGATAATAGTTACTTGAACTGTGTGTGACATTAATAAACTGAATCTTAAACCATTGAAGTTGTAAACCTGTAATGATTAAAGGAGTCTGGTAAAACTAATATTGTGAGTCACAATTTGTAACCAATTAAGTTACAGCATAAACTTGAAAAATATGTACGATACTGTCTTTTGTGTGGTACTACAACTAGAAATAAATGGTTAAGAAGATTGCATGTTCAGTAATGATATCTGAAGTTAAAGCTTTTATTACTGATAATGCATATGAAGGTAAATTGAATAACAGAAATTTAAGACCAGCTGAAGTTTTTGCTATTTCAGCATCAGGCATAAAGAAAAGCAATGCAAGTCTCTGTTCCAACTGTTCCATTTTGAACTTCAGACTATGATGGCAAGAGCATGAAATGTCCGTTGTTGTCCTACAAACAAATTTCAAGGCCTGTGTGAGGTTGTTGTTTGCCTATGTTGTGACTGGTAATATGACAGCAACTTTTAAATTTTTTAGTACTGTAAGTAAATCTTTTCATTCTTCTATATTTGATTTGAAAGAATATGTATGAAATTTGTAATACAGGCATCCTTCGGTTACTGTCTCCATCGGTTAGTGGCATTTCAGTTTTACGGCACTTGTTAAATATGTTTATAACTGGGTTTTACATTCCGTAGGGTTTATAGTGCTGTTGTCTGGTTATCGGTGTCTTAGGCTAGGTGCTGAGACCGCCTCATAAAATGCAAACATAACGAGATGCATCTTTTCCTCTGCTCTTTTAAAAAGTTATCCTTTACTTCGCTTTATCTTGCAATATTGTATGTGGTCTTGTATTACTATTTATGTTATAAAATACAAACAAACCGATCATGTTTTGGTTGGGAAAAATCAGCTGAGGGCAGAGGTAAGATTATTTCGCCATATTTAACTCAGTTCAGAGCGATTTTCTTGCTTCTATTTAGCGTAAATTAATCTTTAGAAACTCATGCATATGTGACAAGGTTAATTTTTCTTTTTATGAAGAGTTTTTAAGTTGAAAATTTAAGTAAATAGGTGAACTAGACTTGGTTATTTTTTTCGTTAATAGACAGCGCTGTTGTCTGGTTATCGGTACATATTTCGGTACATGCCAAAGCACCAAGAGACCCTCCTAAAATACAAACATAACGAATATGCATCTATTCCTTGGCTCTTTTAAAAAGTTATGCTTTACTTCACTGTATCCAATAATAGTGTATGTAGTCTCATATTACTACATATAGTAGTATTATAAAATACAAACAAAGAGATCCATGTTTTGCTTTGGAAAAATCAGCAGAGAGCAGAGGCAGGGTTATTTCGCCCTACTTAACTCTATTTTCTTGCTTCTATTTAGCGTAAACAGGTTATTTTTTGTTATATGAAGTGCTTATAAGTTGAAATATGACTGAAATATGTACGTCTTGTTATGAACATGATTGGTATTTTTTTCGTTAATAGATGGTGTTGGGAGCATGTTATTTTGTGTAAAAAACTGATTACATTCGTTATTTTCATCCTATATCATAATAATACGTTATTTACGTATTGTTAACAACAGTAAAATATGTTCTTTCATGGCGAGTTATTTTATTAAAGTACATTTTCTCCACTATTATTTGCGGTCGAGTTTCATCATGTTACTGATGCACGGTAATTTATAGTCATTAGCAGTGTGAATGAACATTGTTTTCTCAGCTTCAGCTACAAATGCAGCTTAAATTTAGCAGTATGTACTCTATACTATATTTCCATGCCGTTATTTTCTCCATAGCGAATAAATGTATGATGTAAAAATATATCAGTTCTATTCTACTTAATTAATGTCATTTGTAACAAAACTACAGTAATTTGTTACTATCATATGATGGCTAAAATGAAAGCAAAATGTTATCAGATTTGGTTCGGTTGTTGTAGCAAAACAACTGTTATCTTTCAGTTGGTTATGGGTGCAGCATTTAAGCAACATTTATAACAGTACTAACGATGCTTTTATCATTCTCATTTGCTTTTTTAGTTGATTTAACTAGAAGATATGATAAATAAAGAGATGGAGGATACATTAGCGCGCTCTCTCTCTCTCTCTGCAAAGATTTACCAACAAGTTTATTGAATCTGACATTAAAAATTTGTAGAACTACCAGGCAGACCATTGTAAATGATTATCCAAAAGAAATTCCACGTTTTCATTAAAGAGTTATTGCATATTAGGGCAAAATATCTGGCTGTGACACTGTCTAAGGCATAGTCAACAAGTCTCAGGGCACCGTAAGGTGGATTGTGATGCCCGTAGACTTTTGAATTTCGGTTAGAGGTGAATTTCACTTAGCCCCAGGCCACCAGGAACAGAACCATTGCCGTTAACCGGGGGCTGCCTGTATACTGTCTGTGGTGCATCTTAAAGCTGTTTATAGTGAATTTTAAAAATGTTTCTCTTTATGCTATCTGAAAGATTCAAATAATATCTGTTTAATGAAATTCATTGCTACTCTTACTTGAATTAGGTTGTTTTAGGTTACTAGAGTTGCTGTAACACGCATTCATTTAAGACCTGTGTTCTGTGATAAAATTTACTGTTGCGATATCTTAAGTTAAAGTGTTTATTGCTGGATGGTAATTGACGTGTATGACCAGAATGGTAGTTAAAAATATTTTTTTGCTTACAAAAGTGCTTGACATCTTGAATATAGAAGTACCAAAGAATAAAATTTTAAAGTGAAATTGTTACCAATTTTTTCATTTCATACACACCTCAGTTGTCTCCTGTCTCAGTGAGCAAGTACCTTTTGAAGTCACATGGTTTTAACATAAAATGTTTATATTTCAGTGTTGATGTAGTTTAAAAAATGAGAGGACTCTTGAAAGGGGAGGGGGGAGTCTTTCCCCTCTAGTTTGAATCTCAATGTTTCTCTGTACAGTGCCTCTCTTTATCATTATTAATTCAGTCTTTTCATATTTGATCAGCTTTCCCCCATCTTGCTAACAAAAACTCCAACTTCTCTGTCTTCATTATCAGGAATTAGAACTCATTTGAAGTCAATAGGTGCTTTGGTGGTCATGTCAGCCACCCAATAACATTTGGACCTGAGAGGTATGAGTATGTTAAGTCATATTTATATAAAAAAAAAAGGCAGAAATGTCTTCTAGGACTGGTGCATTGATTCCAGAGGTTTCTGGATATACTAGGACTGGCATTTTGTCTGGTATGCCTGCATACCAAGGTGACCTAAAGTGAGGATAATTGTATTCATTCAATGCTGTCTTTACCATCAAGCATGTTTAACTCACATTAGAGTCGCCCTAATCATGATGGCGCCATCCCATCTGGGAAGAGCCTTTACACTGGCAATAAATAACATCAATAGTCAACTACCATTTTGAGTAAGAACAGTATTTACCATATATTTCTGTAAATAAGATGACCTTTAAATTCTAAAATTCACCCCTAAAAATTGGGGGTTGTCTTATACTGCAATTCTGAAAATCAAACCTTGAATTCTAAGATGTATAATGGAAGGCTAGCATCAGCCTTGGTGCAATAACCAACAACATACATGAAGATTCACATTATGAAATAAACTGATTAAGGTAATAAAACTATTTGTACTTTATATATTGGGCATAACAGACTAATCTCAATATATGGCTAACAGACCAATCTAGATATTGCTGTACAAAGCACCTCTGATGTCCAAGCATAACTATGTAGGTCAAATGTATGTTCATCCTTAGGTACAATTTTTAAGTGTGGCTCCAGTTCATAGTAAAGGACCCAGAATATGCGCTGGAACTTTTAACTACCCAAAATTCTTCTGAATGTTGAATGTGATGACTCACATCTAACTCTTCATCACAACATAGTAATATCACAATTTTTGAAAGTAAATTGTATTTTTCCTAACTATACAAACCTAGGTCCTTTACAATAGGAATTGCTTAAGGCGAAGCTTGGATGCGGCAGCTGAACTTTTAAACAAGGCAGTGCGGTAGTTAACTACATGGTCATTGGTATATGCCAAGACCGGGGTGAGTGTTCACTTTGCTTTTAGCCCAGGTAACAGTTTGAGCGGTGGCATGAGGTGGGCAGTATGTGTAAAGGACCTAGGTTTGTATAGTTAAGAAAAATACAATTTACTTTAAAAATTTGTGATTTGTTCCTACATGGTATACAAACCGTCGGTTCTTTACAATAGGAAGACTCATTGATTGGTGGGAGGAATCCGTGCGAGCTTCTGAAATGACTAGAGTTCAGCCTACCTTGGCTCCTCTCCCAGTCTTTTAGAGCCACTGACCTCTGATCGGAGTTAGGGAACTGTGAGATCAGAGGCAGTCTTCAGGGTTTCCTTAAGAAGTGAAAGGCAATTTGCACTTAAGGGAAAGCAAAGAACCATATGTCGGAGACAATAAGGCAAAAGCAAAGCAATGGGTTTGTCTTATGTCGGGAACCCCCTATTTCCCGCCTTATAAGGGAAATGGCGAGGAATGTGCTTCTATTGCTAAGGAAAGAATAGGAAGGGTACTCCAAGGAGTGTCTTACCTGCATCTGTGCTCGGTCCAACATGTAATGGTCTGCATACCCTCTGCCCGAAGGGAAAGAGTAGGATGAAAGGAAAGAAGAGCCAGTCACTCTGCATTCGTATCCGATCGTAACGTACAACAAGACCAGATGCTAACCTGTCTTGTTAAAAGAGCTGGGTAAGCTACACAACTTGTTGAGCAGCTACCACTGGTCCTAAGGAGAAGGTGTCTAAGGACCTGTGAGCAACATCCCAAAGGTAATGAGAGGTGAAGGAAATCTGGTGTGCCCAGACCCCCGCCTTCAAAACCTGTTGAACCGACAGGGTCTTCCGGATTGCGAGGGACGGGGCAATACCCCTGACCTCATGAGCTCTCTGGTGTTGTCGCCTGCAGCAGAGTACACCTTCCTGATCGTCTCACGAAGCCAGAAAGAGATAGTGCTCTTGGACACCTCTTTCTTGGAACCTCCAGTGCTAACGAAGAGTCGTCAACACTCAGGCCGAAGATGTCGAATCCTCTTCAGGTAGCACCATAGCGCTCTAACTGGACAGAGTAGCGTCTCGTCTGGGTCATCATCAATAAAGTCAGTGAGGGAGGGGATGGAGAAGGACTCGAATCGAGCACCAGGGACCAAAGGATTCTGAGTCTTTGCTACGAATTCCGGGACAAATTCTAGTGTCACTGATCCCCACCCTCTTGTGTGCTTCACATCGAAGGATAGTCTGTGGAGTTTGCCTACTCTCCTCGCCAATGCCAAGGCCAGCAAAAAGATGGTCTTGAGGTTCAGATCCCTGTCTGACAACTCTCCGAGTGGCTCGTGGGGCACGAGTCAGGCTCAGCAGCACAAGAGTCACATCCCATGCAGGAGGCCTGAGGGCCCTGTGTGGGCAAGACCTCTCAAAGCTCCTCACGAGGAGAGAAATCTCAAAAGAAGAGATATCTTTCCCTTTCAGCTTGAGGACCAAGGCTAAAGCCACCCTATAGTCTTTTACCGCTGGAATGAAGAGGAGCTTCTCTCAATGAAGGTAGACTAGAAAGTCCGCGACCTGCTGAATAGTGGCACCGATCGGAGAGATACCCCGTCTATGAAACCAACCACAAAAGATGGCCCACTTCCCCTGGTAAACTGCCACAGAGGACTTCCTGAGGTATCCAGCCATCTCTGTCGCTGCTCGGTGCGAAAAGCCTCTTGCTCACAAGAGATGGTGGATAACCTCCAAGTGTGAAGACACAGGGACTCCACTGCTTGATGGTACCGTTCTATGTGTGGTTGAGACTGCAGGTTGTGGCATGAGGGGATCTCTCTCAATGCCTTGGCGAGAAGAGCCAGAAGGTCGTGATACCAAATGGCCTGAGGCGATTTGGGTGCTACCAGAATCATTCTCAGATTCTGCATAATCCGCACCCTGTTGAGCACAGCACGGATCAGACAGAACGGGGGAAAGGTGTACGCTTCCAAGGATGTTGGAACGCGTCTTCTGCTGCTCCCCACAGGTCCGGTACAACCAAGCAGATCTCCACCTTCTTTTTGTACTGGGTGGCGAACAAGTCTATGATTGGACGCTCCCATAGGCCGAAGAGCCTTTCCGCTAGGTCCTGGTGTAGGGACCATTTGGTTCCTACCGCCTGATTCTGGCGGCTGAGCTTGTCTGCCACTACATTCCTCTTGCCCGGAATGTACCTGGCTGACAGCTGCACTGCGTGAGCCAAGGCCCACTCGTGCACCTGCATTGTCAACCTGTGGAGCTTGAGGGAGGCAAGTCCCCCTTGCTTGTTGTCGCTCATCAACACCAGTGTCCCATCACTTGTTCCTGAAACTCTTGGAGAGCCAGGAAGGCTGCCTTGAGTTCGAGAACATTGATGTGAAGGTGCCTGTCGTGATCATTCCACACTTCTGCAGTCAGCTACTCCTCCAGGTGTGCGCCCCACCCCTCATTCAATGTATCCGAGAATAGGAGCATGTCCAGAGGGGGAGTGGTCAGATCCACTCCTACCGTGAGTTCCTGTCATCCAGCCACCAAACCAGGTTCTGCCTTACCTCCTGCAAGAGAGAACAAGGAGGGACTGAGGATCTCATGACTGGGACCAAAAGTCCCCGAGTCTCCACTGAAGAGACCGCATGTGCAGCCATCCGTGAGGGACCAGCTTTTGCAAGGAAAACAGGTGACTGATCACGACTTGCCAAAGCTGGGCAGGTTGCTCCTGTCTTGACAGGAACCACTGCGCTACCTCTGAATTTGCTGATACGAGAGTCCGAGGGGAAGACCCTTGCTGCTACCGTATCTATCGGCATACCCAGATAAAACGTCCTCTGCTTGGGTTCGAGATCTGACTTCTCCAGGTTTATCAGGATCCCGAGATTCCGACAAAACTTGAGGAGTCGATCCCTGTCCTGTAGCAACTGCGAGCAGAAGCTTGCCAAGACCAGCCAATCATCGAGATATGTCAAGAGAAGTATCCCGTTCGAATGTGCCCAAGCTGAAACCAAGGCGAACACTCTCATGAACACCTGGGGAGCGGTCGACAGTCCGAAGCATAGAGCCTTGAACTGGTAGATCATCTCCCCCAGAATGAAGCGGAGGTACTTGCGGGAAGACCTGTGGATGGGTATTTGAAAAAGTGCATCCTTCAGGTCCACCATAAGCATGAAGTCGTTTTCCCTGATAGAAGCCAACACTGAACGTGCTGTTTCCATCTTGAACCGAGTCTGGCGAACAAATCGGTTCAGGGGAGAGAGGTCTGCGACTGGTCTCCGAAGCCTTCTCTATGAGAAAGACTCGGCTGTAAAACCCCTGAGACCCATCTGACATGACTTCTATAGCGCTTTTCTCCAGCATTGCTTACACTTCTTGCAGCAATGCCTGGTGTCATTTAGATCCCACTACAGTGTTTCCCCCGTATTCGTGGGGGATGGGTATCAGACACCCCTGCAAATAGGTCGAACCCGCGAATAGTTAGAATTCCCATTGAAAAATGCTAACATCTCCCTATCTTGAAAGTTCAAATACAAAATGTATACTTAAAGTATCATCCTACATCAAATATACCATTGAACTGGTATTATTAATATCATTTCAAAGTCATCTGAAACATTTTACCATTAGAAATATATAAACAGCCAATAACAAGAGAGAAAGAGAGAGAATAACTCCTTACGATATCAAAAGATTGAAATGAACTTCTATAGGCAACACTTATATCTTTTCCAGAGAAGAGAGAAAGAGAGGGCTGAACAAGTATCTATTTGTCTGTCTATCAATTCTTTTGCTGAGAGAGATAGAGAGAGAGAGAGATAAAAGAAGGAAGAAATAGAAACACCAAATGTATACTTTATGTAACATCCTACATCAAACTTACCTATTATTATTGTTAGTGTATTATTACTGTATTAATCTTAGAGATTGTATTAATATAATTTCAAAGTAATCTTAAACATTAGTATCCTTGAAGATAAATACGTAGTACATAACATACATACTTCTAACACTTGCAGCCAAGAGAGAGAGTTTTACCACTATGACATACATCTTGTGGAGAGAGAGAGAGAGAGAGAGAGTTGTCCTTACAGTATTTAAAAGAGTGAAATGGAAAGATTATTGTATTCAAAATACTCAAATATGAATTTTGTGATGTACCATAAAAATTATCTAATCTCGGCAAGAGAGAGAGAGAAACTGCATAAAAACCATTAAAATCATTGACCATTATATAGCACTGTTCCCCTCCACGGTCACATTACATGACATATTTGACAGCTTCCCGAACTTGAGCTTCTCTGGAGTTAAGAGAAGGTAGGGAAATGGATACAGAGAAAGACGAAGGTAAAAATTTTCATTTGAAATTACAGTTATACGTATTATTATTATTATTATTTTTGTGTTAAAAATGACTGCTGCTTCAGCACTATTAATCTTGTAAAGAGTCTTCTCGTTGTTGCTTAGACTGGCGAGCAACGCACCAAAGGGTCTGGCAAAATTCGGTTAAGTCATTTGATTTATTATTGCTTATACAATTCTCTTTCTCTCTCTCTCTCTCTCTCTCTCTATCTCCAACGCGACGTTTCCTCCTGATACACAGGACATTATCAAGCAATAACTGCTGAGGGACTGAATTCCAGTGGCGAGTCCTTCGTCTTATATCGTGATGTTGCGGACTCTTGAGTATGGTCAGAGCACCTCTCCGGCAGGTCGGGTTTTCATTGGTTCCTGGGAAGGTGACTCATACGGCGGGCGTTTACAAGTCTTGCCGACCTTCTCAGGTGGGGGGTATCACTGGGAGCCTCTTGATTGGCTTCTACCTGAGTGACGTCACCCCTGGTATTATTCTGATGTCCGGTGTTTGTTTCATGCGCGCTGGTACTTTTGTTGGGGGGAAGGGGTGTGGTCCTCCTCACACACGTCGGTATCAGGAACGCTTCTTGGGTGGTATTAAGGGGCAGCTTTTGCTCTCCTGATGATCTTAATATTCCTGACGATGTCATCTCTCGTGATGTTTCTCTGGTGTACTGCAAGGGCATGCTGCCTAATGGCGCCCTCCTGGGCATGGCAGGAGATCCTTTTTGACAGGCGCATCGTCGTCATACCGATGTAAATCCCAGGAGATCCTTGGGCGGGGCGTACGTATCGGTAGACAACGTTGGACTGCTTTAAGGGGTCTTCTACCGGCGGGGAGGGGTTGTTCTTCATCAGGAGATCCTTTGTACGGCGATTCTTGTAGTAAATAATGAGGGACACTCTCTTTTCTTCCTCCATTGGGCGGACATGTTCCTCTATTATTTTCTTCATGGCTGCTTTGTCCTCCTTGTATTGGTGGTGCATGAAGGCTTTATAGAAAAGTTTGATGTCCTCCGGGGGTGGAATGTTCCTTCTCTCTTCCTCCGTCATGTACCACTTGTCAAGGGCGAGTTTATTCGAGTACCCATTGTTAATTAGCATCTGGGATGCTCGGTCGAGTTCGAGGTGTGTGTCCTGCCACGTCGAACAGTGTGAGAGGGCCCTACTGACGAAGGCCCTGACGGTGGTGGTGCTGAAGCTGTCCGCCCTGATCTTGATGACAATACCGGATACGACACCCCTACAAGAGACACCACCACCACCAACCAGACGACCGAGCGGAGGACCAGCGCGAGCCTCCTACCTACGAAGATATTAACGCACGCCTCACCTACCTAAGCGAGGAAGACATGCGTAACCGGGTTTAGGGGCGTAACCCGCAAACTTGTCGCCCTCAACGTCAGTAAGCTACGCATCCAAGAAAAGACGCAGAGGTATATCAACCTTACTGCATACCAGCCCACCCCTGAACAAAATAACATATTAAACCTCGGGCTAAACTGCCACTTCATGTTAAAGCCGAAGAAACACGAGAAACACCTGGAGATCGAGATGCTCCTCGACTCGATTCAGCAGTTGGAAGCCAAGAAGATCCTGACAACGAGGGACGCCCTTCATCCTCTTCTGCTAGCACAGGCCCTTACAGACAGGGGGTCATACTCGAGCGGTATTTGCACCAAAGAGATGAAGGAGGTGAGTCTTCGTTTTCATTGGTTGCCTGAGCCAGGTTTCAAGCCACTTTCTTCGAGCCAATGGTTGCGATGCTGCAGATCCTGCAGCCGTCTGGACCTGAGTGGTGCTGTAACGTTGATGGGCGTTGTGCTACGCTGTGGGACATCATGGCTAATTTGATTTCCATCGGCTGCAGGAGTACTTCGTTCGGGGGCGTTGTCTTCCGTGGAGTTGTCGTGATCGGTGGTGTCATTGTTGGTGGCAGCTCTTTTCATACTCATAGGGAGGAAAAATTCTTCCTGCATTGTATTCAGTGTAGGTTTTATTTGCTGGATGAGGAGCGGCTCCAGCAGGCGCAACCGACGGGCATCAGGGGCCTCCTCGATGATTTTTGTGTTCTGTATGATGACATCCCGGGAGGTGGCCTCCTGATGTTTGGTGCGGGCGTGATTCTTGATAGGCCCCTCTTGGGCGTGGCACGAGAGTCTCTTCGATAGGTGCATTGTAGTCATACCTACATAGGCGCCGCTGCATTTCTGGACTGGGCATGTATACTGGTACACTACATGCGTCTGCTTCAGGGGTTCTCATACCTGTGGAGAGGGGTCATTTTTCATAATAAGGTCGCGCGTCCTCCGATTCTGGTAATAAATGATTAAGTCGATATTCTTGGTGTTGTCAGTCAGGGATACATTTTCAGAAATAATTTTCTTAATGGAGTCCTCTTCTTCATGGTAATGGGAACTCATGAAGGCTTTGTAGTACAGCTTGATATTATCCTGGGGGTGGGGCTGCGGGCTCTCACTACCATACCATTTCTCCAGGGCTGTGCGGACTTCCTTGCTGATTAATTTATTTGATTACCCATTATTCACAAGTACTTGGGAGGTGCGGTCGAGTTCCTGGTGAGTGTCCTGCCAGGTCGAGCAGCGGGAGAGGGCCCTCCTGACAAAGGCCCTGAATGTGGTGCTTTTGAATCTGGCGGGGCACTCGCTGTCTCCGTTGAGGCAAAGTCCTAGATTATTTCTGAAAATGTATCCCTGACTGACGACACCAAGAATATCGACTTAATCATATATTACCAGAATCGGAGGACGCGCGACCTTATTACGAAAAATAGCCCCTCTCCACAGGTACGAGAACCCCTGAAGCAGAGCATGTAGTGTACCAGTATACATGCCCAGTCCGCGAATGCAGCGGCGCCTATGTATGACTCCCATGCTCCTGTTGAAGAGACTCGTGCCACGCCCAAGAGGGGACAATCAAGAATCACGCCCGCACCAAACATCAGGAGGCCATCTCCTGGGATGTCATCATTCAGAACATGAAAATCATCGAGAAGGCCCCTGATGCCCGTCGGTTGCGCCTGCTGGAGCCGCTCCTCATCCAGCAAATAAAACCTACACTGAATACAACGCAGGAAGAATTTCTCCTCCCTATGAGTATGAAAAGAGCTGCCACCAACAATGACACCACCGATCACGACAACTCCACGGAAGACAACATCCCCGAATGAGGTACTCCTGCAGCCGATGGAAATCAAATTAGCCGTGACATCCCCCAACGTAGCGCAATGCCCATCAACGTTACAGCGCCGCTCAGGAGGTCTAGACGGCTGCAGGATCTGCAGCATTGCAACCACCGGCTAGAAGAAAGTGGCTTGAGACCTGGCTCAGGCAACCAATGAAAACGAAGACTCACCTCCACCAGCCAATAGGAGACAAGCATGGGGCAGACCCCCTGCTGTCAACCACAGATATAAGGAGGACGGACACCACACCAACTCACAGTTGCTGCTCAGCCTCCGTAGCAGTAACATCTCTTCCGAGACCTTCTCTGGCGAACGCGAGCGGCAGCAAGCGATAGCGCCATCCCAGTCGACGATAGCGGCGATTTTTCCAGCGATTTTCGGCGGAACTTTCGGCGATTGATGACGACGACACCGAGAATTATAATTCTGAGAGAGCTCTCTCACATATTATAAGAAAATTCATATGACATCTCTGTTCTTTCAAATAATTTTTCCTTTACTAACAGTCTCTCCTGCCTAAAATTCGGTAGCCCTTGGGGTCTGAAAACTCCGATTGAAACAGGGACAAAGGGGCAAAAACTTCCTACTGTCGCAATCCTTTATTGCAAGTAGCAAGGCTGGTGTCTCTCATAAACCAGGTTTAGGCCCTTCAGGCAAAAGTAAAAATTATAACTTACATACACACACGCACACTCTCTCTCTCTCTCTCCCTTCACAGATAGACGAATGCAGCCATGGACCCTGTAACCCAGCCCGCACCCACCACTGCAGAGGCACCTGAGAATCGGAAAAGGACAACGTCTTCTTCCTCCTCCTTTTCAGATGCACCTGAAGCGGTTAGACCAAGTTTAGACTCCTCCACCTGCTACGAAGAAGAAACCACCACGGCCACTCCAGAAGACACAGTAAACCCCCCTGCCATGGACGCGAATGAAGGTTTCCAGGTCGTCACCAGAAGCAAACAGAAGCAGCAAGGACCACCAGCAGCACCTTCACCCTCACATGGAAAGTACCCAATAACCCCTCCAACAGGATGCAGTGCCTATGAGTTTGTCAAGGACCTTGAAAGGAAAGGTAAGGTGTTCAAGGTAAGACCCACTACCAGGGGAGAACTGTTTGTTATACCCTCAAATGAAAATACAAATGAATATATGAAAAACAACCCTGCTAGCTTCAAATACCTCAATCCTGAGGACAAACCCTGCAAATTTATTTTATGCCACTACCCTTTGCAATTTGACACCAGGGTTATTCTGGAAAATCCTAGTGGTCAAAGCAGAAAGATGCCTCACAAAAGGACCCAACCCACAAAGTCTTAGTTGAGTGGAAAGGAACTCAGCCAAAATCACTGAATCTCGGCATGTGGGGCTCCTTCCCCACCATGGACTTCACACCAGAACCTCTGAGATGTTTTAACTGTCAGAGGTACGGACACCATAGCAGTGCCTGCACCGCCAAAGCCATTTGTGGTGTATGTAGTGGGAGACATCCCACAAAACTCTGCACAGATAAGTTCAAAGCTGGACAAGAAACAAATGCCAGATGCCCCGCATGCAAGGGAAACCACCATGTGTGGAACAGAAAATGCCTGATAAGGCTACAAAAAATCGACACACTAAAAGGAATTGCACCTCGAAGCCTCCCTGGACAAACACACACACACAAAACACCAGACCCCAACAGACAACAGCAGCTCTCACTACTCAGCAGGGATCCAGGTCCTATGCTACTGCCAGTTATGGGGGGCCTCAGGGCAAAAGCTTCCCAAAAAAAAACCAACACAAGACCAACCACCCCCAGCATAAGACACGGTCCTATACTGCTGCAGCTGGAGGGCTTAGACCCAACAGAACACAAAACCAGCCTCAACCTCAGAAAAAAGAAAACAAAACACACCCCAAACCACACCCAGACCAACACACTCCAAAGAAACAAATAACCAACACAAGAAGAAAAATCAGTTTCTCAGAATCGGCCACGCCGACAAACACATACATTTTAACCTCTCCTGTTCCCGAAACCAGACCTATCCTCCTCACTCCAAATCCCAAAACAAGCTCCACTGTTCCTGGCTCCCCAAAGCCATATAACCCAGTCTCCCCTCCTCCTCCTACCCCACAAATCAACAGGTTTGAAGTTCGCCCAGAACTAAAACACGACAAATACATTGCACAGACCCAAGACCTCACAAATCTCCTAGTGCAAATGCTATTCAAGTTTGCAGAATTAACAGGATCAAACTTCTGAAACCGGACCTTCGTCCTCTCCGGAGAGGTCCTTGTCTATCTTGTCCGGCCGTAATGGAGCAGAAAAAGAGGGAGTATGAACCCCCGAATTACCTAATCCTGAGTAATGGGAACCCAGCACCTCCAAACCCTTACCTTCCCTACCTAAGCCTACTGGTACTGACCCAGAGCCAACTGCAAAGGATTCCGCCAAACCTTTGTCACCCCCGATCACTGACGTAACACCTGACATGGCTGCCAAACTGTCAATGAAAGTTTGTGTCACACCCACACTGAGCATACCTGGTATCAACCTGCCCGAGGTGAATGACCCTGGTTGTGCATCCCGGCCCTCACTGATAGAGGATGGAATATCCTGTGCACCAACTGTAGCCGAACCTAGCCAACCTGGGTCCGGAGCAAAACATGCCGGATAACCCGCACCAGAACCAATGAGCGGAGAAGCCGCAATACCTATACCACCTGGGAAACCCATTGTCTTAGAAAGATGGACACCCGCGACCGCCGAGACATTAAAGGAAGAAGAGGGAGTTCCAGCCCCTGATAGCCCCGACACCGAAACCGAACCAACACCATAACCCTTATTCCAAACACCTGCACCGCCCTGAACCGGAGAAGAGAAAGCCAAAGAAGGAGGAGGAATGAAAGAAGTCACACTCGGAACCACCATTGTTCCCCCAATTGCGGAAGTCGGACAGGTAGCCGACATACCCACTTAACGTAGTGGTTAAAACCAGACTGTGGTCTACTGAAAGCGACATAACTAATGAACACCTATTCCCACTATTCCTGAAAGCCGAAGAAACGTTGCAGATAACAAACCTGTGGGAATCTGAGGAGCCAAAGCCAAATCTCTCAAAGGTGCCTGATTCACCTGCTCCATACCCAACGACTTGTTGCTTAAGACTATCGGCTGATTTGAACTAAACCTATTGACCAAATTCCATTCCAGTAAAGGAACACCGGAAACCCGGGATGAAACTTGACCTGGGAAAAGGGATATTCCTGGAGGCATGCCCCTGGAAGATGTCTGAGAAGATACCGACGAAGGTACCGAAGGGGGCACCGAAATGTGATTCGAAAAGGAAAAATGAAAGAACTCCTGAGAAGTCTGTTTAGATGGTAAAGAAATTGGAGTTACTTCTGAGACAGGTGGAAAGAGTGAAGACGAAGAGATGAAAGGAGACGAAGCCATCCTTTTCAGAATAAGAAATATATTGACTAATACCTCGGCCCTGCTCCCCCCCCCCACCCCGATAATTCAGATGCATTTCGTTCGTAAACCCAGGGAAATTGCTGAGGACATGATCCTGAATGTTAGGAAACCCCAGGTGAAAACACTGCCCTACTAATTGTCTGTAACCCTGAGAGAGGGCATAAGAAATTTGCATTATATCCCGCTAAGTTAAAAGAATCTTATCCAACGAGCTCTCAACAAAGAAAGGTTCTGAACTAACCTCCAAAGGGAAAGGAACTTTTGACGATGAAGGGGATTCCTCCCTACTTACTACTACCAAACCTAACCCTACCATATCCAAGGATGGCTTAAGGGACTTACACGTGGCAAACTAGTGGCAGGGAACAAAAATTCTGAGGGATCCAAAGAAGACCCAGACCTACCAGGGGCTGAAATCAGAACTCGAAGAGAGCTGTCCTTGCAACTTCTCTTCCAATACAGCTACGCTAGTGGCCCTAACTATCTTTGTCTTGCCTATTGCTAACTCACTTTTACAGCTTACACTTTCAGGGGAAAGGGGAAAATCTGCTATTGACACTGCCTGCTCTGCACTGGGGGTGGGTGTGGTGGGCAGTGGAGGGGCAGCAGATCCTACCCTTCGGTTCAGTGGTTCTCCATGAGCACCGGCACTCATTAGGGCTGGTTTTCTTGCTAAGGCAGGGGTCAGGGGTCAAAAAAGAACGATTAGAAATTGGTTCCCTATTACTAGAATTTTGATCTCCATTCAACTTTGTCAATAAACTAGAAAAAAAGACTTGCCATACTAACAGACAGCCTATCCTCTAGTTTCCTAAAAAGCACTGACTCCAAATCCTCTGACTGCCTTTTTAGGCTCAGTAGCTACCTTGTGTTTGCTCTTGGCTGCTAGCGCCTTCCTATGCTTTAAATATCCTTCCATCTGGTCTGTCGCCCAGTCCTTACACTCATCACATCTTTGATTTAAACTACATTGCACCTTTCTACAGCTAATACACATAGAATGTTGATCGTGTCTGAGGGTACTCATACTTCTTTTGCAGGTCAAGCAGGACCGAGGTGCTCCCACATCATCGCTGCTGTGCTGATCAGAGGGTGTAAAAGGGGAAGGTTTCGAAGGCATGGCTGAAGAAGTGTCTTAAGATGAGGAATTCGTGGTCAAAGGCCGAGTCTGTCAACGTTTATTAAGCAAAAATCCACAGAAGTCTAAAACATAATCCAAAACAAAATCCAGGTCGTTAACAACAGGCCTATTCCAAAATTTGCTGTGGGGGTCTGGCTGAGAGACCAAAAATGTTTGCTTGCATTATGATGCGTCCTATCTGTTGAGCAAACAAAAAACCCTTGAAGGTGGGAGCCATCTGCCGGCTGATTTCTGGCAGCAGTGTTGCCAACGGTAGACAGGTAACTCAGTAAAAATATGTTCACCAGCAACGTTGGTAACGCTGGCAGTTAAAATTTTCCAAGTGTGGGTAAGTGTTCGGGCTGGTCAGGTGACCAGGGCTAATTCAGGTGTTCAGGAAGTGTATTGTAATAAAACAACTAACTTAACGGCATTTGCTCAAGCTAATTACCCTTATTAGGGATTGGAGAATTATGTTTCTCACTGAGGCCGATTTCTAAGACCCCTAAATGAATCTTCATTATAGATTGGCTTATCAATTGCGGCAGACTTAAGCATCTCTGTGTTCCGATGTGAAGTGCCATACAGCATACCAGTGATCTAGGCGTGATTTCACTATCTCGTTACCTTGACTATATACCTTGACTATAGCGAGAATTTAATTTTTTTGCCCAAATCTGTTCATCTAAACTTCTTTTGATATAAGTACATTTTCTGAATCCTCATAAAAAGAAGAAATTTGTTTGTACTTGTCTATAGTTTCATAAATCTTTTGGTTTTTGAGTAAATTCACTTTAACCTTTATACTTGTCACCAAATACTGTCAATTTTTTTTATGTTTGAGTAAGATTTTCAGAAAAAGTTTTACAAATACATAAATATTTATTGAAACAAAAAGATTCTAAATTTTACTGGGAACATTGAAAAAAAATCCAATTTGTATAGATTAATTAGAAGACGAACTATGAGGTCAGGTTATGTGCACCTGGCGACTAGCTCCACAGGTGTGTCCTGAGCAGTTGCAAGCTTTTCTTCTCTGTTTACAGTTGGTGGTTCAACGTCTTGGTGAGCAGTTTGCACATCTGAGTTAATTAAATCTGGGGAATTTGAAACTTGTACTTCTGCATTATTTGTACTGAATGACTGCAACTGATCAACATGACATTTTACAATCTTTCCACCGACATTAAAATAATAATGTAAATTACCTATCTTCCTGACAATTTCGCCACGTAGTACCCATTTTTCTGGTGTATTGTATGATCTTACCATGACATAACTTGAAGGAGTGAAATGTCTTACATTGTGAAGTTTTTTTTTTTTTTATTTCATCGCAACTTTTCTGTTCTAACTGACTGCATCTTAGATACATTAGATCTTAACTTATTCCTGATCTTCCTCCCCATCAACAAATTTGACGGTGTTACACCCCTAGTATTATGTATGGTTATTCTATAGGATTATAGGAACTTGGCAACATGAGATGCTACATTACCAGAGTTTGCTTGTCTACACTTCATATTACGCTTGAAAATTTGAACAAATCTTTCTGCTTCACCATCCGTGGATGGATGATATTGTTACGGGTTCTTATTGATAAGTTGAGGGTAATTAACATCAGTTTATTGAACAGATTACCAATTAGCTTTACAGTGATGACGAGCCAACATTATGGAGAGATGGGGAGATGCTAAAGATACTCTGGTCACGTGACTTACCAAAACATAAACAACAGGTAAGATTCACAAACCTAGGCAGCGTACCAAATAATAATCATACACAGATTATACCTTACAAAAACTATATCACAACATTCACATCTTGTTACATCTTTCTTTTACATTTACTCAATAAAATTTGGAATAACTTTTCTTCTACATAAATGGTCCCTGCAAAATACATCTAGCTAATCCTTCATACCTAGTCGGCTCTTTAAATTTATTACAAATAATCCTGAAGACATTGAGGATTCCTTACAACACGACCACTTCTGGTTCTTTGTGGTTCTAAGTTATCAGCCTGTGGATGTATACAAGATTTATTTGCAACTTCATTTTTATTCACAGTTTCAATTTCAATATCAGAATCAATATAATTATCAGTTATAGTCTCTGATGTCATCCTCAGAAATTTGCGATTTCTAAAGTATACTTTGCCTTCTACTTCTATTTTGCATTCCCCTTTTGAAACCTCTTTTATTGCCTTACCCTTCTTCCACTCCTTTTTCCCTGGAGCTGGGTGTACACGGATGACATCACCTAGTTTTATTGAGACTAAATTCTTACATGATCTATTATAATATTTAGCTTGCCTAATCAATTTCTTTGTTTGAATTTCTGGTACCCTATCAACAATCTTGAGTTTGAGTAAATTTTCTACTACGAAAAAATCTTTGAACAGGTGAAGAGTTAAACCCTTCAGTTGGAGCATTTCTCCACTCAAAAAGTGCAAATAGGGGATCATGGGCATCCTCCTTTGATTTTGTGAACAACTGTTTCATGATTATTACTGCATTTTCAGCTTTGCCATTTGACCATTTCTTTACAAAATTTTGAAATTCGCTTGCTGTAAATTGAGCCAGAGTCACTTACTACAATGTCCAGTATACCATACTGTGAAAAAGGACACCTAACCTTGCTTACAACATTTGACGCTAACATGTTTTCCAATGAATTTATCTCAAAATATAATGAATAATAAGCTTCCAAAATCAAATAGTTACTATTACCAACCTAAAAATATCCATTCCAATTTTTGAACAAGGTTTAGAAGGAAAATCATGTGAATTTAAAGATTCCTTGGTTTGTCTACTATCATACTTATTACACACCGCACAAGACGAAACAATTCCTTATATCTGCACCTATGGGAGGCCAGAACAATATATCTCTTCCATACCTAACAGTAGTATCAATCCCATTGTGAGCATAATGAATTGGTTTCAGCATGTAAGACCTTAAACATGATGGAAGAACAATGTAATTTCTTCTAAAAATCAACAGTAAGTTCCTCCCTAAATTAAAAAAAAAGATCTTATGATTTCAGGAACCTCTTTGCAATGCAGCATCACTTATGGTCTTTTGTCTAACATCCTCTAGTCTTTCATTTGTCACAGCAACATGTTCTGTCATATTTACATTACTAACCTCTTCAAATAATGCAATTACTCCAGATTTATCAGTACCTGAAAATGTATTCGACAATAAAATCTCCGTTCATGTATCTGCTATATACATTTTACTACCTGGTTTATACTTATCATTCAAATTAAACTTCTGCAACTCCAGTAACATGCCTTGTAACCTCTTTGGACATTTCAGTAATGGTTTCTTAAAAATATTTTCCAAAGGTTTGTGGTCAGTTTCTAAAATAATGTCTGCCATAAAGATATTGATCAAATTGTAACGCTGCAAAAACAATGGCTAACATCTTTTTTTTTCTATTTGCTCATATCACTGTTCTGTTTCAGTTAACGATTTAGAAGCATTAGGACCGTTTTGCATTAGGACAGCATCTAATCCTGACATTGAAGCATCACAATGTAAAGACACATTACAATTACTGTCAAAATATTTCAAACAGGGAGCTTCAACAATTACTTTCTTAATCTTGGGGAATGCTTCATCATGAGAAGAGTTCCACTGCCATCCAACATTTTTCTGTCCCAGTTTTCTTAATAGCCGAGTTATTTTTGACAACTTTGGTAAAAACTGAAAGATAATTAACCGTCCAAAAAATTCTTTTCAATGATTTTACATCACTTGGCACTTTTAGACAATTAATAGCTTCAGTTTTCTTTGGATCTGGATGAACACCATCCTTAGTGAGCAATTGTCCAGTGTACTTGACTTCTGTCGCATGAAATTCCCCCCCCCCCCCTTTTTTTTTTTTTTATTTCAACTTGATGTTTTCTTGTCGGCACCTTTGCAATAAAGCTAATAGGTTCTTATCATGGTTTTCCAAAGCTTCCTGATCTGTATCTCCTTTGCGATATCGTCTGCTATTACTTCTATGCCTTCTAAATTATGTAACGCATCATGCATTCGTCTCTGGTACTCTTCTGGTGCCGATAATATGCCAAAAGGCGTTCTCTTCTATCTATACCTATCGAAAGGCGTAATAAGTGTAGTAAAATAATTTGACTCTTTGTCAAGCTGCACTTGCCAAAACCCATTCTTTGCGCCAAGAGCTGAAAATATGTTTGCTTTACCCAATCTCGGTAAGATTTCCTCAATTGTTGGAAGTGGATCATAGAGTCTCCTGACAGAGGCGTCGTGAGGGGGAGGGACATATGTCCCCGGGCGTAGCATTGAGGAGTGCCAAATTGAAGTTGGTAAGACATCTATTTTGGGGAAATGGACTGATGAAACCAGTAACTTAGAATCTTTAAGTTTTTATGAGTTTTCAGTACATATTTTATATTTAATGAAGATTGACATCCTTCAATGTTTATTAAATATTGATGTAATCATTATGTGTTAATTACTATGCTATCAAATTTTATTATGTAACTTATAAAATAAGTGGTTCAGTGACCGTGAATCAGTGCACAGATATTAGATAGTTACCCCCTTCAATCTAGTGTTTCGTTTTCTTTCGTGAGCATTTTTTGTGAATAACGAACTGTAGACTACAAATACTTCTGTATTTTCATAAAGCACTTTATTGAATGACATCGGAAGAGCCATAGTATTGTGGTATAATGCTTGATTCAACTCCAGATGCTGCACACAGGAAACAAATGTCAGAGATCATAAGATATGTAGAGATAAACTATAAAGAAAAAACACTTTTGCGTAAAAGAAAGTTTCCTTGGATATATTCAAGTACACCAAAAGGATGCAGCAAGTACGGTAAATGTAGTAATGCAGCAGCTGGACAAAGATCATTTGCCTTTTGAAGACTGTCATTCTCAGTATTACGATAATGCTACTGTCATGTCTGCACACAAATCAGGAGTACAACAAAGACTTGCTACAGAGAACCCGAAAGCAATATATGGGAATTGTAACAACCACTCACTAAATTTGGCTGGGGTTCATTCCGCTACAGCTGGTGATGGTCACATTTTTTGGAACTGTGCAGGCAACGTACGTATGTTTTCTTTTCAAGGTCGCCCTATAGATGGGAGAGATTAAAGATGAATTTGCCTATATCTGCGAAAGCTGAATCTGAAACACGGTGGAGTGCTAAAGCTGATGCAGTTCGCCCCATACATGAAAATGTGGGGGATTTGGTCCCAACTTTTAGTGATTTGAATGAGACAACAGATGCCAGAAGTGAAGTAACATAGCTATTGAGCAGAATTTTGACATTTTATTTCTTTGGTGCACTAAACTTTGGAACATTTTACTGACCAAGATTGTCGCGAGAAATTAGTGCACGAATTTTCCGAGACTTATCTTCCACCCCTCCATATTTTCCCCTTTATAATGTAAAGACGATTTGTCCACTATTGGCGGCTGTATATATGCATTTATTAGTCATTGCCTCTCCTCCCTCATTGGTTAATGACAAAATTCTTATTTTATAAATTATATGAAAAATGAAGGATTGTTTCCTTCTTAAAGAAAATTAATTTGACTTAAATGACTAACCCGATCCGCTCGGGTATAAAACCCAGCCGCACCCCAAGCCCGTGCCAGCCAAGAAGTGTTGGCTTAATACAACAACAACAACAAGCTCGCTCTCTCTCTGTTAATTACCGTGGAAGAGTTAACAACTCTAGTAGGTCTTGGACGTGGTGTGAGGGAAGCTCTGGTGAGGGAGATGGCAATTGACCAGAATTGTACACAGTGCGTGATCGTTCCTTTTTGTAGCCATCGTTGGTGTTATAACCCTGATATAGAGATACATTATTATTTTTCTACTTTGTAATGCTGGCAGGACCCTGTCAAAAAGAGGTAAGCATGTAAACAAGATCCCAAAAGGGCAGCCAGGATCAGGAGAGTAACACTACTGAAGGAACAATAAAGCTGTGAGTACTTTACATGAAGTACGCATTTAATCCACCTTAAGCCCGCGAAAGTGTTAAGTTATGACAATTGTCTTCTTAGGCTTGTACAGCAGCTTCAGCAGTTTTCACTTCGGCCAGGGAGAGGAGTAACGCTGACCCAGGAGCAATCAAGGCAACAATATCATCAAAATATTGAATTGGAATATGGGTTAAGATCAAGCTTACTTGACGAGATTCATCCGTGATCTCTTGAGCTCGGAAAGCAACAGTCATTAATTCCTACCAGTTATCTAAGGATTGTGACTGGTACAAACTTCGGGAAACGGTCTGCCATCTTTACCATTAAGCATGCAATTAAAAGTAAACACTTGAAATCAACTGGACAATTAGAATTAGTAACGCCAATGTTCTGTTAAACATTAAGCCTTAGAGATTTCCTCAATTACCGCCACTGAATTTCGGCAGCAGTCAGTACCTAAACTTGGGCTACACGTGTGTAACGGAAGGCATTTTATCCACAAATCCCATCATTGTCGCCATTGTCATAACTTGACACTCTTGCGGGCTTAAGGATTAAATACACATTTCGCGTAAAGTACTCACAGCTTTATTGTTCCTTCACTCCGTTACAGGTAGTATAACTTATGACTTAGGCATAGCGTTACTCTCCTGATCCTGGCTGCCCTTTTCGGATCTTGTTTACATGCTTACCTCAAGGTTTTATTTCATTTTATCATTCATTTATTAAGAATTTTGCTACTATTGCCTCACCTCTGTATGACCTGACTAAAAAGGGTGTTGATTTTACATGGTCCGAAGCAGCTAATAATGCATTTAACACCTGAAAAACAGGTGTAGCTTTTCATGAGTCACTTAATAAATTGGATACACTTGCTAAATTAGTGGTGGAGGTGGATGCGTCATTAGTTGGTGTGGGTGCTGTCCTCCTTCAGCAACATGTAGACGACTCTATTGTTTGCAAGTAGGAAGGTAACACACACTGAAATGAATTACTCTAAAATCGACAGAGAAGGACTGGCTATTGTTGTTGCTCGAAATAAGTTGGTAAATATTTGATTGGGAGATTTTGTGTTGAGGACTGACCATGGTCCCCTGATTCATATTTTTAACCCTAGTAAACCCATAACTAAAATTGCAAATGCCAGATTGATGAGATGGTGTGTCCCTCTGTTGTCTTTTGATTACAAAATTGAACATATCCCTGGTAATAAGAATACTAAAGCAGACTGCTTATCAAGATTACCTATTGAGGATGGCACAGTTAAATTTCAGGTACCAAATGAAATTGTTAAACTCATTAGTATGGTGAATGAATTTGATGAACTTTCTGTGGAAGTATTGAAGGAAGCAACACTCAAAGACTCTATTTTAAATCAAGTGAAGGACTTTGTAAGATTTGGGTTTCCCAGGAAATTAACGGATATTAATCCACAAGTGGAACCATATATGAAAATACAGCGGGAACAGTCAGTACACAATGAATTGTTTTTATATTGAAATAGACTAGTTATTCCAGAAGTGTATCGAGCTGCTGTTATGAAGCAACTCCATAATGGACATCCGGGTACTAGTGCTATGAGGTCACTTGTGAGAACTGTGGTGTTTTGGCCTAATATTGACATGGGCCTTGATCAAGTCACTAAATCGTGTGCTGATTGCTTCACTAATAGTGTTCCTAAAGGCGTATAACTATCTATGGTTGACCAGTGACCCATTCCGTGTGGCAGAGGCTCCATGTGGACTGGTGTGGCCCATTACAGGGCTTTTATTTTCTCATTATTATTGACTCCAAATCCAAGTTTCTGGATGTCCATACTTCCAAGCACTTAACTTCATCTAAAACTGTACACTTATTACGGAATGCATTTTGTAGATTTGGTCTACCTGAAGAGCTCGTATCAGACAATGGGCCTTGCTTTATCTCAAAAGATTTCAAATCGTTCATGGATTCTAATAAAATCCCTCACATACTAAGTGCCCCTCGTCACCCTCAGTCAAATGGTCCAGCCGAACGAGTTGTCCAGGTTTTCAAAATATTGTTCATCAAATTCTCATCAGGTGATATTAGTTTAAGATTAAGTAGACTGTTGTATCATTATAGATGTATGATACATTCTAGTACTGGACATTCACCAGCAGAATTGTTGTTTGGCAGGGCATTTAGATCTGCACTTGATCACTTGAGACCTCCCCTAGCTAGGCCGGATAAGGCTAAAAAGTCTGATTTTGAAGTCCAGATTTCTGGAGGATGATGCGATTTTTAAAAAATTTTTGGCGTCAGAGCAGAGTGGCTGCCTGGTAGTGTGGCTGAAGTAATCAATGCTAGAATTTCAAGATAAAATTAGCCAGTTCTGACAATGTGATTTGCAAGAGGCATATCTCACAAATGTTTCATAGACAGATTCCTGCCCCCCCCAGTAGATAGTACTGAGGCCATTAAAGATGATAAGAATGTGCCTGTCTTAAGTCCGAGGTTACCACCACCTGCAGTCTCTAGTAATGTGCCTACTGACCAATATGTTTCCCCTCAGAATATTCCCCATTAAGGACACCAACAATGCTGGTGAGTGTCCTCATACTGAGATTGCCACGTCACCATCAAGTCCAAGTGATCTTGATTTATGTACTCCTTGTATTCCTAAAAATACACCACAAAAGGTAACCAGGTAGGGTCGCACATCTAGGCCCCCATTACGATTGGATTTATAACTCCATATTGAGGAAGGGTAAAATTTTTGTTTTCTCTCTCACTTGATAGTCCAGTGTTATTGTTCCCATATTCTGTTATGATGACTCCATAATACATGTTTTTTTTTTGTCATTTTTGCTGGAAGGAGAAATGTTACAACCCTGATATAGAGATACTACATTACTATTTTTCTACTTTGTAATGCTGGCGGGACCAGGTCAAAAAGAGGTAAGCATGTAAACAAGATCCAAAAAAGGCAGCCAGGATCAAGAGAGTAATGCTATGCCTAAGTCATAAGTTATACCACCTGTAATGGAGTGAGGGAACAATAAAGCTGTGAGTACTTTACACGAAGTGTGTATTTAATCCACCTTAAGCCCGCAAAAGTGAAGTTATGACAGTTGGGCTAAGTGAATTCAATTATTATTGAATATATTTAACATCTAAGTAATGTATTGTTTATTTGTTTCGTAAAGTGTAACTTGAATTTTTGTAATTCTTAAAAGTTTTTGAATGGTCGGGTGGCCACATTGAATTTTTTTCCAAGTATAGTGTACTGAGCCACCTAAGTTTTATTTGCTTTGCCTTGTTGATTTTAAATGAGTTTAGTGTTGTAATAAAAATTGTTAAATCAGATGTGTTTATCTATCGAGTTGTCCTTGTGCACGAGCTGGAACCTGTCCCCTAAGGTAGGGCTATATAACGTCCGCAGAGCTATCCCGGCATCTGTCTTTTCTCCTCTTAACCGTCTCCATCGTTCTGGCTAATTACCTGCCATTATGAACGAAAGAGGCTCACATGTACAGACAAACTCACGCCCTTCATCCATGCCGCATAACCACTTTATACTGGTTTCAAAGTCACCTGCTTAGTAAGGATCTTAATGTCACACCATCCAACAAGACACATCAGCACTCTTAAGCTGTCGCTCGGACACTCAGTCTCCAGGGAAGTTAAATGATGAATCCCCAATTTGTAAGGAATGTCAAAGTACGTGACATGCTACAACAATGTCTCATACATCTCATTATCAGTCTTTATATTACAGATAGCTCGGCCACCATCCTGGCTAGCCCCTGCGTAGCCACAGGCCACGTAAAATAGCTCAATATAAAAAAAAAACACATTGGCCGGCTCATTAAACACAAAACATAATAATAATAACTGCACGTCTCTGGCAGCACAACGTAATGTCTATCACTCACCATCTCCAAAAACAATTGGGTGTAGAAACTTTTCTCCATCTTGGATACTTGAATCTCCCTCTTTGTCTGCAACTGCCTGCACAGACTCGTGAAACACTTTGTAGCAAGGCGAAACATCTCCCTGCGGAGGACATCCAATGGCTGTCGTAGACCAAAAGTGCTGTAGAACCCCATAGATTCGTAGAAACTCTCGTAAGTAGGCACACAACAGCAACATCTCTGCAACGGCTGGTGGGCGTCTTGCTAGCATTGGGGAACGACGATTATGGTGTGTTTGAGTGTGTCAGTCACGTCATCAGTCAATTAAAAAAGAATTAACCCCCAGACATACTACTGTCAAATAATGACCTCAAAAATTCCCAAAAATACTAATATGACCACTGAACTAAAACTAATTTCTAACTTCAACTCGTGAATGAACTCCAAAAGATCGCCAAATCATAAGTCATTATCACAACCCCGCAAAGAAAAAAAAATATTAAGTTCTCTAACTTAATTCTCCAATAATAAAAAAAACTTCACCAAAGTCACACATCAGCACACACTCCAGAACTCAGACTCACAGAATCTCCATGGACTTCTGTCATCACATTTCAAACTCACAAATTCTCACAAGTAAAAAAAAAAGAAAAAAGTAATGAGCCCAAGAAAAAAAATCACGTAAAGAGCCCATAACAAACAAGTAACAAGCCCAGCCCCGAAATTATCACTGAAAAATGTTCTCTCAAGCTCTGATATTTCAACAACCCACAAAATCAGTAAAAACTCTTTATTGTCTAACAGCAAAAACCCTTTTACTGCTTATATCAATTTCAATGAGACTTAATGTCAAACACCCATTTATGTAATTCACACACCCCGACAAAGGACATCTCCCGTTCAGAAAGAAATGCTATTTAAAGCTCAACCCTGATTACATCTCTCGTAGGAAAAGAAAAAAAAACAAGAAAAAAAGATAACAAATGAACTTTCCCCATCACACAACGTATATAACATACATAACCCCGCATTTTCCCCACAAATGCGATATGTATCGTTACGGAATTTTGCTGTCGCAACTTTTCCATCTATCGGACACGGCCAGAAAGCAACCCCTTCCACGTGCATTTTCATGAAATGCTATGGTCAACATATCCAGATATTGCAAAAACTCTGAGCAATCACCACTAGAGGAAAAGAGTCATCAACGGCTCATCACAGTATTGTCGGCAAAAATCCTCCTACGAACACGTCAGGTGCTCGAACTGCAAAATAGACTTGTCTAGTCAAACTTCCAACTTCAGAAACCCATGATTCTCAAAATAAAGTTCTATACCGACAGCACATAATCACATTTCACAAAATTATCTCCAGGATATGACTAAGGTGCTCACAAATGATACTGCCCAATTATATAAACAAATTATCACCTATTCGGGATAAAAAAAAGCTACGGTAAACTCATAATTCAGCGATTATATGTCACCAAAATAACTCACTGGTGAATATAAAAAATACAACATCGCCATAGGAACTCATACGCAATGCCTTAATGCCACTTGCCTCAAATTAGTCACGAAACCAAAAAGAACCACAGAACCCCTCTCTCTTGGCTCGAAAAACTCCAGAAATTCAACTACAAAAATCATAACCACAAAAAAAGTCACCCCCAAAGATTAATGCCGCCCACACACACACACACACACACACACACACCACACACATATATTATAATATATATATATATATATATATATATATATATATATATATATATATATATCACCATATTAATACCACTCCGGTGATAAAAAAATATTTCCTCCATTTAATTAATAACCCCACAACACCATATTCCCTCTTATTTCACTAATAACCACATGTTAATAAAACAAGTCCCCAAAAAAGATTATTACACTCCAAGCAGGATAATCAAAAATGAAACTCCATCTCCTAAAAAAATGCACTCAAAGCATCCAGCTGACACACTAAAAAATATTGCCCCATATCTCTTTGCAACAAAAATGGCTGCAAAATAATTGAACTAAACATAGCTCTCACCACCATAGGCCTAAACTGTGGAATTATATTTCCAATAAAATAAAATATCTCATGGCCAAAATATTATATCTCCAATGCTCTCTATAAATGGGCTCTAACTGTGCCAGTATATTAACATCGAGAAGCATCTCTATGCAGCTCAATGTAATCTCCAAAACAGGTAAACTCTCTGTTTAGCATAACTGCTGAGAAAGGGCAAAAAACTCGGCAAATAAAAGTGCCCAGGAAATTCTAGAAAAAATCACCAGTGTGCCACAACTCATTACAACAAAACTCCAAATTCAAAGTGTCTAAGCAAAGACTTCTCCATATTCACCTCGGCACTGGCCACTAGAAACTTAATCAAGTTTCTTATCTCTGGGAAAGTTGTCACAAATACGACAAGGGTATTGTGCAAGAAACCCATAACTTCTGGAACACAAATATCCAGAGAAAAAAAAAATAGTGCCATTTCGTATGCATTCAAAAAAATGCAAAAATTCTCCCATAAATCTCTCTGCAGCATCAAACAGCTGAAATCATAAACACATTCCCGAACAATGACTCCAAGTCACGAACTGAGATATTAAAAAATTCACACAAACTGCTTGGAGAGAAAAACAAACTCAAATTCGCCCATGATAAAAAAAAACTGACATCAGCGATGGCTAACATCCAAAAAAGGGAAAAAAGAGAAATCAATGGCACTGATAACTCTCCCCGTGACTCACGTAGATGTCAAGCAATTTTCTGCTGAACTCATAAAAAAGAAAAAAAAAAAAAAAAATGTGTCATTAGTTCCTCCCAAATTAAAAAAAAAAACGTCACCACCCTTGATACCATTTCAACACCCATGTTAGTATAAAAAAAAATCACCAGTATTAGTATAAAAAACATCACCAATGTTAATGCTTGCCCATTCACCAAAAATTCAGCCAGATTCATCAGAAGTTCAGCAAAATTCAGTACAATTCACCAAAAATTCTGCCAGATTCATCACCCACGAACCACTGACACATTCTCCAAAGTCATAGAAACTCCGTAAATAAGTACCACAAAACTTCTCCCATAATTCATAGTAATAATTCTCCGTAATATAATTATCTGTAATAATTATAAAATAATTTCCCATGAAATATCTCAAATCTCCTGTAAAATAAGTCTCAAATCTCTCGTAAAATATGTCTCAAGTAATGATAATTCTACTTAAGTACCCCCCGTAAAATATCTCCCATAATAATGATAATAAGAATTATCCAGTAAAATATCTCAAGTAAGGGCATTAATATTGCCACACCCCAATATTTATCATTATTGCCACACTCCATAATTCCAAAATAATTACCACTCAACATCCAGGCATACACAACCCCATTACCACTCCCGGGTATCATCATCTTTTAGCAACACGAGGCACCCATTCACCACCAATGGCAACACCACCTGACAACACCAGTCATCACCAATCACCACCACTTGGCAATCATCACCAATGGCATCACCATTCACCACCAATGGCAACACCACCTGACAATACCAGTAACACCAATCGAATCCCCATTAAAAAAAATAATCCCCAGTTATAATTATGCCCTCTAACATTGCGTAAAAGCATCCTCCAAAGCATAAGGAAACTTGCACCACATTCCATTTTCTCTTCACTCAAGTGAAAGAAAAAAATCTTTCTAAAAAACCCTACGGGCATGTCATAACATCAACCAGTATTTATCAGCTGGTTCCATGGCATTGAAATTTCCTAATCAAGGCCAGACTCACCCCCCACTGCCCCGACACAGAAAAAAAAGGAAGTAGTTCACCCCCCACTAAAAAAAAAAAAAAAAAAAAAAAGAGCTTCACCCTCCTATGAGTGATAGAACACCCCCTGAATAGTGTTTGAGTACCCTGCGATCCTCCAGAAAGATACTCGCCTCCCCTGGCACTACCTCTTGGGTCGGTCAGCAGAAAATGCGCTGACTGCGTCATGAATGAACCGGTGCTCTCTCCCAAAGCACTGTGTCGTATGTATGAAAACCATTCATTTACACACGTATGTATTAAAACAAAGACGAATGCGTCTCTTCTAAACATGCGCTAAGATAAAACTTATCACTTTCTGCTACTTTGAGAGAAATCTATTGTAATCTAAACTGCCTCTTTAAGGGGGGCCGGCCGGAACCCCTATATATGGGGGTATAGGGCGAAGAATGCAAAGTCATGAAAAAATTCATGGAGCTTCATATGGCAATTGAGAATACGTATTCGAAGTATTTCGTCAAAATTCCTCTTACTTTCGTAGTTACAGGGTAATTAGTAAACATAACTCAATAAGCCTAAAACATTCATCCGTACAACAAAATGCAATATTTCTTCTGTTATCATAAATTTTGATAATTATTGTCAAAGAAATTGTGAGAAATGCCATCTGTAGAGATTCCGTGGGTCGCAGAGGGGAGTATCATGTTCAGCCATGATCAGTGCGAGGCTGCGAGCACAGACTTCAATTAGTCTACACGTTCGAGTTCACCTCTGACATTCGCTTGCTTTTACATATGCTTATCTATGTTTCGGCAAGAATTTCATCATGCCAATGAGGAAAAGACAAGGAAAACATCTCGCTAACATAAAGACGAAGAAAATTCGCTCTAATATGAATATCATAATATATGAGATATTAGCGTACGTAGTTAGTGAAGAGAGAGAGAGGGAGGGTTGCGTAGTAAGTAAACGCCCCCCGTCTTGCCTGAAGCACACGTCACACTGTCCCCCAGGCTACGATCTTTGAGCAAAGGGATCTTAATTTATGATAAATAACATAGTTTTGGTTTATTAATACCCAAAAAGGAATATGAAATTCATAATAATCATGATTTTTTAATATTGTCTTTACAAAAAGAGAGTGCAACTTCGAATTTCACCTCTTGACATTCTCTTGCATTTACGTTTGTTTATTTTTGTTTCGGCAAGAATTTCATCATGCCAAAACGGAAAATACTAGGAAAAAATCTTGGTAACATACAGAAAAAGAAAATTCGCTGTAATAAGCCGAGTTAGTGAAAGAGAGAGAGAGAGAGAGTTGCGTAGTGCCCCAAGCTACGATATATGAGCAAAATGATCATCATTTATGATTAAATTATGATAAATAAAATAGTTTTGGTTTATTAATACACAAAAAAGAAATATACATTCTTAATAATTATTATTTATTAACATTGTCGTTATAAAAATACGAAGAAAACTTTGAATGCCCGTATCTCAAAACTATACTTATTGACCTTAAAAATCTATCTTCTCACTTAGTTTTAAAGCTATAACATTGGAATTTGGTATATAACTCAGAAAAACGTTATAGAACAATCAAATGAAGCCCTTTTTACCAATTTTTGTTTCGTCTTTTTTTTATAAATTTTTTTTCCTAATTTATAGGATTTATTTTTTTTACCATAATGAAAAATTCATATCTAGCAAAAAAATTACTTTTAGAAAAAAACTCCTCATTTGATTGGAGTTCTACATCAGGTCTATATATGGTAGTAATCCCAGGTCTTAATATTAAATATCAAGGAGAGATAGAATTTTGAAAATGGTTATTTTTGGGATAAAATCGCCCTGGGGCACAACCGAAGGTCAGAAGCAAAAATCATATGCGGTTTGGAGATGTCCCAAGTCACCTTATTAAGTGGTATGAATATCAAAGTCCTGTCCTTAAAGAATGGCATTAGCTGGCCGGCCCTCTTAAAATTGTTCACACAAAGTAAAAAAAAACCCCAGGCCTAAAAAAAAAAAAACACACACTGTAACACTTACCCCTTCAATGGAGAAAAACCCGACCACAAAACCGAGCGCGAGAGAAAAAAAAAAACACGCCAATACACACACACTCAAACATCTCGGGGACTGCACTCACAAACTCTCAGTCCTAACTGACCGCCCTCCCGACTCCTTCTAGGCATCACCATGGGCAAATTTGATGACTAATAGAATTTTTGTCGCTCAGTACCATAACTACGACTCCATAACTCTTATGTCCGGCGCTTATTAACAATTAGTCTCTCCAGAAACAACATTTTTTAAACTGTTATAATTCTAACAAAAGGCGCAACAACCGTTCACATCCGCTGCCACCACAGATACGTGATAAGAATGATCTCGTATTTAATATTGGTAAGCGTTAAGACCAAAGCAGTAGGTAAACTAAGTTTGGTAACACTTTCTCCTACCCCCCTTTCTCTCTCTCTCTCAGACACTGACAATAGCCCACCCCCCTCTCTCTCTCTCTCAGACACTGACAATAGCCCCCCCTCTCTCTCGTCTAGCAACCGCTCTCTCTCTCTCGATACCTCCATTTCATTAGGTCATCAAATCAGAGTCATGCATTACAAAAATAGACATTTATTGGAAGCAAAGTATTAATTGAATAACTCAGATTCTTACAGGATAATTAAATGGAATGATAACTCAAAATTCAGATACTCAGATAACCCCCGTAAAATATCAGTCTATAAAGTAATTAGTCACACCATTTATCTCTTCTCCAAAATATAGTTCCCTCCACTAGACACAGTTCCCTCCACTACATCCGCCTGTTAAAAGACAAGAGGAACACACTAATGAGCACACATACAATTCTTTAAAGAATAAAGTCAAAAGATTAAATGAATAGAACATCTTTACAAAATATCAAAAATACAGTCAAGCCACATTTTTGGCTAAAGCACAGTAATTCTTACCCATCTCAGCCAGAATCTCACTACACAGAATAAATATATAACGTCCACAGAGCTATCCCGACATCTGCCTTTTCTCCTCGTAACCGTCTCCATCATTCTGGCTAATTACCTGCCATTATGAACAAAAGAGGCTCACACGTACAGATAAACTCACGCCATTTGTCCACGCCTCATAACCACTCTATACTGGTTTCAAAGTCTCCTCTCTCGAACGCCCATACCTACAGGACGAACGTTGAAACCTGCTTAGTAAGGATCTTAATGTCACACCATCCAACAAGACACATCAGCACTCTTAAGCTGTCGCTCGGACAGTCAGTCTCCAGGGAAGTTAAATGATGAATCCCCAATTTCTAAAGAATGTCAAAGTACATGACATACAACAATGCCTCATACATCTCATTATCAGTCTTTACATTACACACACACACACACACATATATATATATATATATATATATATATATATATATATATATATATATGTGTGTGTGTGTGTGTGTGTTTGTGTGTGTGTGTGTGTGTGTAAAAGACACTGGTAATGTTAGTAATTAAAATTAGGTTGGCAACAAGTTACAAGAACAGATTGGAATGCGTAGCAGCGCAGCCTTGGGTGTTTTGGAGAATTAGAAAACAGGGCGTGTGCATGACACATGCAAAACCCATGTACATCAGAATCGCGAGTAGACTAGCGTGCGTACTTTTATGTTCCTTTAGGGAATATAATTTCCTTAATTGGGTGGAGATGATGGTGGGAGAATTGAGAACGACATGACTTTTGTAGTGGTCCCCAGAGTCTTTGGAAAGCAGAGGCGGCGTCAGAAGATTCTTCTGAAAAGGTAAAGAACTTTTAAAAGAAACAGCGACAGTTATTTTTCAGATACTCTGTTATGTTATTTGATATGATGAATAAAGTGTATCAGAAGCTTAAACGTAAACACGACAACAAAATGAAACTCCTGATCGAAAGAAGCCCCTGGACAACCAACGCCAATCATGAATGTGCCGTCAATTTATCAAACATCTGGATAGAAATGTAACCAGTGCCTTAGGCTACGGTTTCAATTTTGCCTTATCAACTGGTAGTATAATAGTGTAGAAATTGCCAAAGGACTGTGCCACTTGGAAAAATATAGTAATTTAGCCAGTGAAGAAGTGAACATAATTAAGGGAGTGGTTTATGGAGGTATGAAAAAGTCAGACGCCACAAACTTACCCAAAAGATTTATGGATGCCATCAATGAACTGAAAAAAGGTAAAAGTATCCACATGACAAAAGAAGATAAATCAGGTGCTCAAGTAATTTTAAATATGAATATATGGAAAAATGGATAGTCTTTTTGGTGATGATAGTACATATAAAGAATTAAAATGAACCCTTTAGATAATGTGAATAGTGGTTTCAATAGGAAAGTGAAAAATCTGTTAAAAAGTACCGAAAGCCTTATAAAAAAAGTTGCGTGTGACCTCTCCATCGCTATGTATATGCATGTACAATAAAAACCCACAAAACAAAATTACGAACTAGCGAAGTACTTAGTGGATATCCTTAACCCATTGGTAGGTGCCATCTCTAATGCCAATACCAAGAATAATGTGGACAGGTTAATAGTGAATCGAAAGTTGTGAGTTTTGATTTAGTATCACTATTCACAAAGGTGCCAATTGATGATCTACTGGAGGTTTTATCGGATTTATTAGAAAAACACAGCTGGATATCCCATTTTCTAAACACTTTAATTGAAGCAATTAAAGTATGTAAAAGAATACAAATTTGAATTTAATGGAAAATTTTACTCACAAAAATATGGTATGGCAATGGGAAACCCTCTGTCCCCAGTGCTAAGTAACTTATACAAGGAATTTTTTGAAAAGAAAATATTAAACAACCTAATTCACCGCAATGTAGTTTGTAGTTTGGTTCAGATAGGGTTACGACAACTTTTTTTGAAAGGTTAAATCAATAAGTACCATCGATTAAATCTATTATGGAAATGGAAAAAGATGGATGTTTACCCTTTTTGGATGTCCTCATGCGGAGAAATAGTAATGGGTTTGAATATAGTGTTTAAAGAAAACCTACTAATATTTCTTCCTATGTGCATTTCTGTTCTGAACAAAACAACAAGGTTAAAAAGTCAGTGTTTACATTTATGTTTCTGAGAACATTACGTGTACTATGTCGCCCAGAATATATATTTAAGGAAATAGATAAGATTCGGAAAACAGGCAAGAAACTGAAATATCCTGACAGTACTAAACAATGCATCACATGCGGCAAAAAAAGACTATCAAAACCAAAAAGAACATTACAAAAAATTTTGCTTGTAATGCCGTGCGATAATAATGATATGAAAGATATCCCCCATCTGAATAATTTTGGTGTTAACGTCGCTTTAAAAAACGATGAAATATTTATTTATCAAGAACTCCCCTGACAATACTAAAGGATGTGTGTTACAACCGTTGGGGTTGTTATGCAAGAGTTGTTGCCAGTAATAAATGTAACTCAGTGCTAAAGGTCAGCGGAAAGAAACACCCATGAAAACTTAAAAATATTTAATACTTAATAAATACAAAATTTAGATCAACCTAGTTGGATATAACGAATATAGCAATACCTTATTAACAACAAGAAAAGGACGAATACCGGTCCATAGAATCCCACTGGATTCCCTCAAACTCAGCAAAGCTAAACCCTACCAAAGAAAGAGGAAAAACAATTATTATTAAACAGCTTGTTTGGATCCAACAATTTTGCTGGCCAGGCCAAAAACTACCCTAATGCTAAGTCAAAGGAAGAAGGAAGGCAGAGTAAATAAAACAGGAAAATAATTGTAACCCCTATCTATCACAAAGCTAACAAGTGAAACCTTGTCTAAAACATGCATGACCCGTCGGGTGATATTATAACGTCGCAGAATAAACACGAGAAAAAATAAATACATGTCTAAATGATTCAACTGCTATATAGTTTTTCTCACATCAATGGAGGCATCGGAGGAAAAACAATTTTCAGGGCCGTGATCAAATCGCTAATTCAGCTATCAGGGCAGGTCATAAGCGCCAGAGCATCAACATAAAGGTAAGGCGATCCTAAGCGAAAATCAGAGATACTCTGTCTTACCTGGAGTCAGCCTCCCTACAGATCATCTCAGCAACTGGACATGGCAGGCAAATTCCCAACAGTACCGGGAGGAAGCGACGGCACAAATTCCCTGGGAAATCTTCCTTCACAGGGAAAAGCAGTAAACACCCAAGTCGTAGGTCAAGGCAGGAAACACTCAAGTCGCAGGTGACAGGAGTACCTGCGAGCAATCCAAGACGAAGATCCAAATCGTGGTTCCAAAAAATTGCCAAATAATCGTCATCCAAAGTCCAAATCAGCCAGCTGCTAAGGAGTACCAGTATCAGGGGATTGCTATAATAGCTCCGAGCACCAACGTCTAGACATCGCCAAGGAAGCGTTCATCAACACTCGTAACAACAGAAAAACAGTCGTTAAAACGATAGTTCGATAGTGTAAACAAACGGGGAGGAGGCGCCTAACCACAAGGTTACGTTAAGCACTTTGAATGACAAGTCACCGGACACTAAACTTAAAAAATAATGTAAACAAATACTGAGACAAAACAATGGCTATCCTGCCACAAAATGACTCTTAAAAAAGTAATTATTAAACCTAGACATTTCGGACAAGGCTGATCTAAATTTACTAATAAAAATAAGGAAAATAATTTACGCTTTCGTAATAATGTGTATATAAAATTCCATGTAAGTCTTGTGACAACTTTTACATTGTCCAAACGGGTAAAGCACTGGAAAAGAGAAGATTTTGTACATGTTAGTAAGAACAATCACGCCATCAACTGGGAAGGAGAAAAAAGGATTGTGTATTTTAATAACATACTGGAAAGGAATATCATTGAATCTAACTTTATAAAAGAAAGTTACAAACATAAAATGAACATCAGTCATGGGATGTATAAACTTGATCCTTTAATATCAAAAGCAATTTGTAATTTGTTTAAATTTTAAAGTAGGCAGTAGAGATGTGTGGAAATAGGATTATCATATTTGTAAACACAGAAAGGGGCAGCAGTGTTAATGAGATTTCCAACCTCCCCTGCCTGACACCTGTCAGGTGTGGATTTGTAGTCTCCTACGTTGGGTACGTTTATTGTTAGTGCTCCTTGAGAGTATATTGTGAATTTTAGCCGAATGGGTTTTGAAAGCCACTCCAACCTTAACACCAGCCTGTGGGTGGATCTGCAGTCTCAAATGGTTGTGTGCATGTTCGTCAATACTGTCTCTGTAGTATATATATTTGTGACTTCTAATACTATGCATCAGTCCTTCGTCAATGGCTTGGAAATAAAGTCGAAACCAGTCAGGACCTACACCCCGTCTCTTATTTTTCACCTGTGGAGATATATATATATATATATATATATATATATATATATATATATATATATATATATATATATATATATATATATATATATATATGTATATATATATATATATATATATATATATATATTATATATATATATATATATATATATATATATATATATATATAAAGGAAAGGCCTGATGTGAGATTGACAACTTAAGAAGGCAAAAAGCCACCAGGAATTCGTAACTTACAGTCCGTTTTAAGCATCTTTGGGAACATGTTTTTATACTTTTTACTCGCATTTCAAGGCCAAATCCTCATACTACTCAAATTCGAACCCACGCAAGGTAGAGTGGGTAAGACCTCCACTTCCACTTTTTTTCCTAAGCTATGTGCAAGTATTCATAGGAAGGCGTTACTCCGTAATAGATAACAAACAAAAAGAAGCTATTATTTCTCTTGTCACTGGCTATCGACTTTTCAAAATAGTCTGGTTATTCTGTTTATGAACATCCTTCTACACAGGATTGTTACGTACTTGCAATTTAGTATTTTGTCGAAACTCGCTGATCATTACTTGTAGGAGTCAGAAATGTTTAATTTGACTGTAACAAACTATGCTTCTCTCCCTCTATCTTTCCGCACACGTACACTGTAATATGTTGGAAATTACGTATTTCTTTTGTTTGGAAAAATTTTCTATTATCTGCAATTTAACAGTTTGCCCTAAAACTTCCTTAGGTCTTCAATAGACCCACTGACACTTCTTCCAACTGGCTGACTTTCACCACTCCGAAAGGTCGTCTCCTGGCCTCCTTCAGGAATGTGTCACACCGCCCTTCCCTGTGGCATAAAACTCATCGTCCATTAGGAATCTCTTAGATATCGTAAGGAGACTGTGAGCTCGCCTCTTAAATTCCTTTTCCTGCTTAGTGCCTGACTTACGTTGCTTTGATATAATGACGTGAAGACCAGTGTATTTTACCGGTCTCATGGAGTCATTTTTCTTTACAAATTCGTAATTGGCTTAGGAATACCTTTAGCGGCCCTTGATAAAAATCAGCTTATAGTTAAACTCTGATATGAACGTTCAATACATTTGTCGTCATTTATGTCAACTCATGGCACCAAATTTGAATACAGCAGGCCCATCTTTGACCTTTTAAGTCCCATGCCCACGTGCTATCAAGGTCAGGGTTGGTAGGCTACGACCCCCTTCTCCCCTGGTTGATATTGTGGGAAACCCTCGGGCCTCCATTCCCGGTGGGGTTGCCTTCCTTTACTTCACAGGCTGCCTTATGGCCCCCATTTCATGGGAAGCTTGTTTGTACTTATAGAAACACTTCTACATAGATGTCAACTACGAAGGTTAAAAACAATGAGCGTGTATGAAAAAGAGGGGTTATGACCCCCTTAGAAACGGCCCTCGAATTTCGGATGTTAACTAAAACCTTCCTGTGGGGGAGGGAAGTTTATGGTAAAAATTTTGTAGCCCCAGGTGTCAACTCTGAAAGTTGTTAAAAATGAGGGATGTATGAAAATGAAGGTCTATGACCCTCTTAGAAATGGCCCTCGAATTTCGGATCTATGGTAAAAATTTGGTAGCCCTAGCTGTCAACTCTGAAAATTGTAAAAAATGAGCGTGTATGAAAAAGAAGGGTTATGACCCCCTTAGAAACTGCCCTTGAATTTCGGATTTTGACTAAAACCTTCCTTGGGGGGAGGAGAATCTGGTAAAAATTTGGTAGCCCTAGTTGTCGACTTCGAAATTTGTAAAAAATAAGGGGGTACGAAAAGGAAATGGCCCTGGAATCTTGAAGTTTGACTAAAGCCTTCCAAGGGGGGGATGGAGTCTATAGTAAAAATTTGGTACCCTTAGCTGTCAGCTAAGAAAGTTGTAAAAAATGAAGGGGTATGAAAAAGAGGGGTTATGACCCCTTGAAAACGGCCCTTGAATTTCGGGTTTTCACCAAAACTCTTTTGGGGGGAAGGGAATGGGAGTCTAAAAACCATCCTAGGGGGAGGGGAGTCTACGGTTAAATTTGGTAGCCCTAGGTGTAACTCCAAAAGTTGTAAAAAATGAGGGGAAATGAAAAAGAGGGGTTATGAGCCCCTTAGAAATGGCCTTCGAATTTCGGATTTTAACTAACAACATTCTGGGGGGAGGGGAGTCTACGGTAAAAGTTTGGTAGCCCTAGCTTTCATAATCTGGGCGTGCATAGCAAACAAACAGACAGAAATTGCCTTTTATATATAGACTAGCTGACAAACCTGGCGCTTCTAAGAAAAACTTTGCAAAACTCAGAAAAATTTTCCTGTATCCCCTTTGAATTATTTTGTTGTGTAAAGTATGTATACTATCACTGAAAATACTTTTCTTTCCTGCAATTAATAATTCTGTCTTGAATTCATTGCTTTAATAAACATAATTTATATACATATATCCATGCTCTTATCTGACTAAAATGGTGAGAGAGAGAGAGAGAGAGAGAGAGAGAGAGAGAGAGAGAGAGAGAGAGAGAGAGAGAGTTTTGATTGATTGTGAGTTATCTGGCGTCACACTACCAGGGTCACTGACGCAGAGAGAGAGAGAGAGAGAGAGAGAAAGAGAGAGAGAGAGAGAGATTGCAAGCACAAATTAGCTTCAATAATTAAAAACATCATAGATAGATTTTGCTCCGGATTATTGAGTGATGCAGAGAGAGAGAGAGAGAGAGTTTGGTGGAGGTCGTTGTGCGATGCTGAAGTTGGTGTGCATGGTGGCGGTATTGCCAAACTACCCGATAATAAATTTCAGACCTCATTTAAACCGACTTTATAACTAAATACGTCACTATAACATCGCAAAGCAGTCGCTATAGCGAATTCCAAAGGTAAGGACGAAGAAGAAGCTAACGAATTAATGAGGAAATTCGCATTTCAACGAAAAATAAAAAGGAAATACCTTATAATATCTTGTATGTTGGCCTTAGTCAGCAGCTACTATACATGCGTCGATGGGAAAGTCGTTCTTGGGTGCAGAAAGTGGATATCTTCTACTAGAAATTATTGAGGTAATTAACAACTTATTAATAATGATCATAAATTATGATTAAAATTCACATAAATTGTCGCAAAAAAGACGGATCCACTTTTTACCGTCAAACCTTCCACAACGTCAGGTTATAGCAGGAATGAAGGGCAGATGAGCTATCGGAGTTTCGTATCTGTGAATTTTTTTCTGTACGAATATAAGCCTAGTGATGACCAGACTAAACAGAGGGGAAGAGGGGAATTTGCATTCTTAAAATATTCTTAATTTGTATTGAATAATAGAGAAAATATCCAATGTATATGACTTACAAAGGGAGTTGTGTGAGCAAACTCTCTTGATTTAGCAGCAACCCAGTAATTATGTTGGGTCTAATAACTACCACAGTGAACTTACAAATTTTTATCTTGAACTTAAGGAATTAAAGAAAATGTATAATAAACTAGTTCCGAATTTGGTGTCACCGATTTGTCGAGTAGGCTAACACTACTTAGTAAGAGCATTCTTTCCTAGGGTACCAAAGTTGCAACAGGTAAGGCGAAAATCTTCTCCTCAACCAGCCGGGTCTTTACTAGAATCGATTGTGTAGCTGTTTTATAAGCGTTAACTTATCTGTAAGCATCCATATTAATATTGTGTTTCTTCATTTGATTTAAGAGTCATTACATTGATAGTTGTGTTACTAAGGGAATAGAAGGATGTTTTGTGTAAAAGTTTGTGTAAAACTCTGTTTTGAGACACTTGAGAAATCTTCCTTGTGCATCAGCACATGCCCATTAAAAATGTTGATTCAGAGCCCAATCATGCAAATTTTTTTCATTATTAAAGGTGATTTGATAATTGCTGAAAGGAAATTGTTTTGTTATTATGGTGCATAATTTATTTTTGTAATAAAACTTTAAAGATCAACATTTTTTGTCCAATCCCTAGTCTATGTGGTAGAAGTTCTGACCTTAAGGCCTTACTATAGGCTCGTAACACCTGAGCCTAGAACTAACAGTCCAAAAATCGCGACATGAATTCTGATAAAAAATTTATGTATACAGGGGAGGTACTATTTTAGGTTAATCATACGTCTGAAAGCACTTGAAACATAACATGGCGAGATTAGGCCAAAATTAACATTAACCTATAAAGTGTGTGAAGAAAACCTGATAGAACTGGTAAAAAACAAAATGTTCACTCACCTTGTTTGTGTTTCATGTCTGTCAAGTGGGAGGGGTTTAATTTTTAGTTATAACCTTCCTGGAGTTGCATAAGGGCCGCATGCCAAATTTTTTCAGGGTCTGTCAAGCAGGAAAAATACAAACATTCACTTTTATATATACAGACACTTAGTTTACCATGGGGGTGTTTAATTATTTACATTACATTTACATAATATGTTATTACATAGTGTAACTACATTATTTGCACTATGTAATGACACATTATGTAATTATAATGTAAATAATTAACCATCCCCTAGTAAACTAAGCATTGTTAATAAAAGTAATGGCAATCCCCCCAACCCAAACTGCCATCCCCTTGCAGCTATAAATGTGATGAACGAATGAATGATTTTAAGTTATCAGGCGTTGTGACTATTATGGTCAATTAAAAGACTACTTAGTGTAGTATGTATATTTAGATTAGACATAATTAAAACTTGTAGGAAATAAAATTATATTTTATGTAAAACTCCAGCTTCTAAAATATATTAAAAAATGCCACTAGCATCATACATCACATCTTCTCCAAGGATCTAGGTAAGGATGTACCAGCCATCCCCACCTTGAGTTTCAGAGAGGAATTGAACTCTTAAATCCCAAGCCTAGGGCATTGACCAGCAAATGCTTTATAGTCAAGGAGACTGAGCAATCCTCACAGTATGTGCAAGGCCTGCCTGTTGTTAAAAACTCGTGTTAAGCGAGTATGGCCAATGCAAAAAAGACAAGGGCAGTTTTTCATCTTTAGGCCATAAAATTATACTTCTAAGGAGATATAACACTTTTGATCTCCCTCATTATTCTGGTCTAAAGAGTCCCAATGGTGTTGCCAATATCACAAAGAGACCACCTGATATTGGGCTAGAAATCACTGTGTAATACTGAACATCTTGGAAGTAGTTCTGCTGCAGATGTTTTTGTCAATTTATCAGTCACTTCATTTCCAGGCACACCAGTATGTGATGGAACCCAGAAAAATTCCACTCTGATTCCTTTAAAACTAGAGGGTTTGTTGGATTAAAATGTACTAAGGCCTGTAAAACGTTTTTGGCACCATTAAAAACATTTAAATACATTAGAATGTACTCCAAATCCAGTGCCAGCATTGGATTTGGAGCCATCTATTAATATGAAATTACTACATTGATGAAATTCTGAATGTTCTAAGAAAAGGGATTGAATTTCTTCATCTGTCATATTTCTCTTCAAGCCTGTAAAATAATGACAGAGAGAGACTAGAGACAACTTCCAGGGAGGGGTTGTTGGGTTCCTAAAGGGAATCACTCCACTACTGGTGAGATTAAGGCTACTTGCAGTTGCTTTAATCTAAATCCGTAAGGTTGTACTGATTTAGGATGAGCCTCATAGCAGCCAAAGAAATTCCCTCTATGCACTGTCTGAAATGCAAGAGAGCCCGGAAGTCTATGCAACTTATACCAGTATCTGATGACAGAAGACTGACGATACAGTTCCAGAGGCAGTTCTCCAGCATCAATAAGCAGACTTGGAATAGGTGAAGTTTCAAAAGCACCTGTGGCTAGCCTATTGCCAGTATGGTGCACAGAGTCTAAAATTCTCAAGTGAAAGTGTCATGCAATCAGCTCCACAAGATGTGTGCACAAGGACTTTAAAGATGTTTAAAACTTTCAGACATTTAGCTTTCAGCATCTTAAAGCCCCGTCCATACGGTCGATGAACTGTGTTCGATGTGACGTCAGGAGCAGGGAAAGTCAGAACTTTTCCCGCAGAGTTCGTCGAGCAAAGCTCGCACATGTGGACGGGGCTTAAGTTGTGAAGCCCATGGTCAACCTTCAGTCAAAAACTAAGCCTAAAAATTGGGTTTCTTCTACATATGGGATTATTTGTCCACAATATAAATCAGGATCAGGCTGTAGTCCGCAAATGAGATAGAAATGAATAGCAACAGTTTTGCTGTTTGAGATCTTAAAGCAATTCAAATCTGCCCATGGATATCCTATCACTTACCAACTGAAGTTTTCTTTCAATCGTGGATATTCTTGCTCCAAAAAAATGATATAAAAATATCATCCACAAAAATTGTATAAAGGACATCGCGACGAATAATTGTGGATATGCCATTTATTGCCAAGGCAAAAAGAAAAACGCTGAAGATGCTATCTTGAGGGACTCCTTCTAATTGGCATTTTCTTTCAGACAGAGTATTACCTACTCTTATCTGGAAGTGTCTGTGTTGAAAATGTTCTCAGGAATAATGCCAACTCCTCTCTTAAACTGAATTCATGAATAACTTTAAGAATTCCACATCTCCAAGCAGTGTCATATGTCTTTTCAAGGTCAAAGAATACTGTCACATGATGCTGCTTGGATGCAAAGGACTCACAAATAGATGACTCAAGACGGACTAAGACTTCTGTCGTTGAGTGCAATTTTCGAAATCCACACTGTGAACGTGATAAAATGTCTTTTTTCTCAAGATCCAGACAAACCTCGCATTGACCATCTTTTCCATTATCTTGCACAAACAACAAGATACTGCAGTTGGTTGGTTATTTGCTGGTAAAAACTTATCCTTACAGGGATTTATAAAGCCGAAAATAATTGCTAGTTCCCATACAGTTGGGTAACTAGTGTCACGCCCTATCCTGCTCTTGATACTTAAAATAAAAAGCTTTGTGTTTATTGATACATGTATTATTATAACATAAAGAATGTCATCAGGGCCTGGGGCAGTATCATTACAAGAAGCTAGAGCTGAATCAAACTCCTTTCCATTAAAAGCCATATTATATGACTAATCTTTACTTGCTGTAAAGTCAAAGGGTTTCTGTTCTCGATTTCGATAATGAAAACCAGGAGTAGCTTCTGACTTTTGTGATACATGGGCAAAATGCTCTGCTAGATCATCAATAACCTCTATAGCACCAGTCCTGAATTGACCATTCACTTTGGGAGCTGGAGGTGGATTTGGTGTGAATTTTCCTGCTATCTTCCAGACTTTTCTCTAAACGCTGTTGTTAACTGAGGACACAAAGGATGACCAAGGCTGATGTCTTGCTGCTTTTATTGCATGATGGAATTGTGCTTGTGATTTCTTGTATATAATCATATTTGCTTCTGTATGGTGCCCACAGTGGGAGCACGACAGTTCGCCGCTGCCAATTCGCAGCGCGACAGTTCGCCGCATGACAGTTCGCCGCGGACAGTCCGCCGCGGACAGTTCGCCGCTTGCCAGTTCGCTGCAGAGCCAGTTCACCGCGGCGACAGTTCGCCGCCAGCCTTTTTGCCGCGAACCATTTCACCGCCAATATAAAAGCTGGCAAACATGCACAGGATATATTAAATAAGGAATAGGATAATAGGAAAGTATAGCCTAGAGATTGATAATTTATAACGTTACTATTATTATCATCATTATTGGTATTATTATAATTTTCTCAATGAAAAAGCCAAATTTGCCTCAATGAAGAAGCTTACGAAGCTTATATAGTATTTTTACTCGACCTCATCTCAGAGATCAAAGGAGGCAAACTACCACAAGTTGGGTTAGCGTGGTCAAACAGTTTGCCAAAATGAGTAAAGTACCTAATTATATTCCTCGCAGTTTCTCAACTGTATCTCAGAGATCAAATGAGGCAAACTACCACAAGGTGAGTTATAGAAAATTGTGTAGTCTATAAGTACCACACGAACCAAGAGTCGTCACTTAAAGTCTTCATTGCTCTGTGCTCTGTTCTTCAACGTTCCAAAGCCATAATGCCGCCTGTTTTGTCCGTTCGTGGAAAGGAGAGATTCGTTGACAACGGCACGGCATACGTTTTCGATAAGGTTTCAAAAGACGGCGAAACGCAGTTCTGGCGTTGTGATCAACGTTCTTCCTGTAAGGCGCATATTCATGTTCACCAAGGAAGAATAACCAAGCTTATTGGTGCCCATACACACCTTGGAGATGCAGCCAACGTTGAAGTGATGACAGCCCTGACGGACTTGAGAAATCGTGCCGTTCAAACGCAAGACCAAACCGCACAAGTGATAGCCGCAGCCACCGAAAATTTATCACAAGCTGGACAAGGTGCTCTGCCAAACATGCCCAACTTGAAACGGATGGTACATAGGAAAAGAGTAGCTACCCTGGTCGCCCTCCGAACCCACTTTCGTTAGCCGACCTCGCCATACCTCTGGAGTACACGCACTATGAAAAGCATCCTGATGTTTTTGAGGATTTTTTATTATTCGATAGTGGTGCTGCCACTGGTGATGAACGAATGTTGATATTTTCCACAGAGATAACATGGACTATCTACGAGGACTAGCACACAACTTCTGAAGAGACAGCACGATCTGTGGAGTATCAGTTTTTGTATCTGTGCAGTATCAGTAATCAGTTTTTGTACATAAGTTTCTTCAATATAGGTATCATTTGTTATTGCATATAATCTAATGTATCATACGGTATGAATCATGTTTTAGATATTATATAGTGTTCAAATGAAGTTTCATGATTAAATTTCTCCAAACAATCTTTCTTTATTCTTGCCTATTTTTGCCTTTGATCTCTGAGATACGGTCGAGAGAAAAAACTGCGAGGATTACTTTACTCATTTGGCAAACTCTCTGACCATGCTAACCCAACTTGTGGTAGTTTGCCTCCTTTAATCTGAATAGATGCGGTCGAGTAAAAAACTGTATAAGCTTTGTTTAGCTTCTTCATTTTGAGGCAAATTTGGTTTTTTCATTGACAAAATGATAATAATACTAACGTGCTAAATTATCAATCTCTATGCTATACTTTCCTATTATCCTATTCCTTATTTAATATGTCCTGTGCATGTTTGCCAGCTTTTAAATTGGCGGTGAAATGGTTTGCGGCGAAAAGGTTGGCGGCGAACTGTCGCTGCAGCGAACTGGCTCTACGGCGAATTGGCACGCGGCGAACTGTCCGCAGCGAACTGTCGCGCGGCGAACTGTCGTAGACCCGCCCACAGTATCGAGTTAGAGCTTGTGTGGTAGCCCTGTGCAGAACCTGAAGTTCTGATGACCACCAGGGGACTGGTCTCTTTCTGAAAAAGACCTGTAGTTTTAGGGATAGAGTTTCTACCTGATTTATGAAGAGTTCCATTTAGTAGGTCAATAGCATCAACAATAATTTGAAATTCATCTGCATTCCCTTCAATTTCACTAAGCTCTTGAAATTTAATCCACTCAGCTTTGTCCAGAATCCACCGTGGGGATCTAGGTGTTGGACGACTATTGCTAGTATTCATTATAAATGGTGGATGATCACTACTATGCTAGTCATAATGTTCTCCAATTCAGGTCCATGATGCAGTTAGAGCTCACTATCGATAGGTCAATACATGACAAGGTGCCTGTTTGTACATGGAAATGAGTAGGTTCTCCTATGTTGAGGATCTCTATGTTTTCATTTTCTATGAATGAAGCCAAATCATTACTCCTGGTATTTGCTAAAACATCACCCCATAAAGGATGTCTACCATTCATGCCTCCAAGTAATAAGAATGTTTGAGGGAGTTGGTGTATTACTGTGGTAAGATAGTCATCTATAATATTTTCATTAGGGGATAAGTATATACAGCAAATAGTATATCTTTTCTCAATATCAATTTGTACAGCCACTGCCTGCAGGGGAGTGAGTACATAAGCCTAGTATTATTTTAATTTGTTTATACCACTGAATTCCAGGAAGACTATGTATTATGCATGAAAAACAAATTACTAGTGATGAAAATTGTAAGTTTAAAGTATAAATCGTCAGTAATTTTGCTTTTTATTATCATCATTTCTTTATATTTATAGTGTAAGGAAAAAATGGCTCTTTCTTTGTTACATTTGTAATGGTAAAGTGGGTCTCTTACTACACACAATTCTTGTGGTTCTTTGTTAAGTAATTAATGCTTATGTTTAATTTTAAGTTTTATAATGAGTAAATTGATGTTTAAAGCAATTTATTGTGATTTGTAATATTTTAATGAATTTGTGTTCCTTTTACAGATTAAAGATGCACTGGGTGAAACGGTTATTTATTGAACAATGGCGTCTATGTGTTTTACGGACCCTGCTGTGTACTGATTTAATACCTCATCTGGAAACTTAATGTATATATATAAATTTATTTATTTATATGTATTATGGTATATACATGCATACCTACATACATACATATACCAGACAGACTGACACACACACACATACACACACACACACACACACACACACACACACACATATATATATATATATATATATATATATATATATATATATATATATATACATCATAAGAAAAAAACTAGAGCAAAATGGAGGCGACACTGAACCCTGCACAAGATAGAGGAAGCTTAGTGATCCTTGGGTGAAATGTCAAAGTGTCCTTTGGAAAGGAAGGAATTCGTAGCCGTCCTTCGTTTCCGAGAAGGGAGGAGATTGGTTAACAGTTGCAGCTCATTTTGTGAGAACTGTGACGTCAGGGAGTGAAAGGGGGTTGAGGTTCTAGGTTCACTCCTTTCCAGTCAAGGTTTTGACTGAGTTTCAAAAGGACGAGGCAAGAGGAATGGTAGGAGGCTTACATTGGTGTTATTATGCTTCCCTAACAGACTGGCTGAAAGATGGGCATCTGGATTTGTAGCGTGTCGCCCGGATGTGAGAATGATTGTCTCTGCAACGAGCAACGAATGTGCAACCGAAGAATTAATTTTACTATTTTGCTGATGTTTAATCATATTAATATCGCTCTCAAAAGCTGCAAGTAGTGGCTCAGGAAGAATAAAATTCTCTCACGACAGTGAAATCAACAAATCCGGTTCTTGCAGACACCGCCTTCATCGGGTGAAAGAAAATGCCAGGATCGGCGATATGAACGGGATAATAACTCCACTCACATGGTTTGTAAAACATTAAGCTGAAAGTAAGTGTCAAAGTTGGTGCCTGAAAATTCATTTTCTATCCTTCATACGAAAATTTTCTAGAAATTGAACAAGGGCAGTAAGGTGCGGCGAACAATACTCGAGTAAGGCAATTGAGCAAAAAAGGAAGGTGTGACGAGCAAAGGCTGACGTCACTCCCAGGCGAGCCGAATGTGAAGCAGATCACAATGTATTTGTTCGGCGTGTGCCGTGTAACTTCAGAGTGGGACCTTACTCCCCTGTATGGTTTCTTGAATTTTCGTGGCTCAAGTTATGTAATTCACGAGACTTCTTTAGTTCGAGCCGAAGATTGTTTCTGGCCAGATAGGCAGCGCAAGTTCCAGGTAACGATGACGTCATCCCATTTTCAACCGAGTCCTTCAGAGTTTACACCTTAAGCTTCCTTTTATGATATAATTCGGAACAGAGATGAAATAATATTAAACATTAACTGACGAGAGACATACAATAGCTTTTGAAAAAGTTTGAAATCTAATTGAAAAGTGGCAAAGAACGCAGTTTTTCTTAGATAAACCTTTTTAGGAAAAACGTTAAAAATCACGAAAAGCAAAATTGAAGTACGCATTCATAGCTAGAGTAAGAAACAAAAATGTTAATTAAAAACATAGGAATGGGAATGGTGGAAAAGCAATGAATGTGAATAATAGGATGTGATATAGGATGTACTCTCGAAAGATAAAGATGATCATATTTGTCTGTGTTCATTCGAAAAGAATAAACTTCGCGTTACTTATCTGTAAGTGGGATTTTACCTTTTAAATTTCATTATTCTTTTAAACAAGCGCTTATTCCACACAGTTGCGGGCACACTATTCATATGAGGTGCAAAGCTTAATTCCTTTGTTTACTTTACTAATTTTCAGCTTAACTTCGCTTTATGCCACTTCAAAATGTTTATTGTAATTCATGTCTATTATCCTTTTCTAAAACAATTAGCCCGAAAAATTAAAGACGTTACTAAATTAGTTACTAGGTACACAATATTTCTACTTTACCTTTAAGACCAACCCGCCATTCATTTCTATTCTTTATAACTGAGGCAGAGCCGTGCTACTTGGTGTCGCGAAAAAATTAGTGCACAGTTTTTAGCGATAAAGAACTCCACCTTGAGGCCTTAACTTTCCCTCCTATTTTCCCCAGTGGCGGCAGAAATGCGATGGAAAAGTTGAAATCGAACTGTAGAAAATGACTAGTTGGCAGTGCTATAAAAGCGCGAACACGAGTTCAGTCCCTCTCTCCACTAAAGACCTTAGCTTGAGATAAGACGTGAGAGTAAATCGGGGTCTCAGGGCCGTCCACCTGAATGTCAGTTTCCACCAAGCGACCGTAACTGTTAGTACTTATAGAGAAATATTCAATACTTAGCTAGGGCATTTGTTTAACACGTTATTTAATTATCAGTGAACTCTGTGCCAAGGAGATTTGCGTGTTATTGTCAATGATGAACTAGATTTCAAGTGATAAATTTCGTGTTACCTGTGTGACCACGAGGTCACCCTTTTTCTTTTAGTCCCGATACCATAGTGGCCGGAGCTGCCTGAATTGTGGAAATATTTAGATATAAGTGTAGTAATGAGAGTAGGTATATTTTTCTAATAATATTTGTAAATTAACTTCATGGTTCTTTCCTCCTTGTGTACAGACTGGTGACTTTCCCTCTTGTTAAATCTATTGGCCCTTAACATCGGGCCAGAGAACCCGTCCTTAACAGTCGCCGAAGAAACTTCGCAACACTTGGCTTTGGCAGCCATTGCTTTCCAGGTTAAGGACATTCTTAATTTTGAGGGATATCCGTGAGTGAAAAGCTCCTATTCCTCCACTTCTATATCCAGAGAAGAGGATGACAACTTGCTACTCCAAACTTACATTCTTTTCACAAGAACGTCTGAGAATTATCTTAATTAAAACCGTTAACAAATGCTCTGACTCTAGGCGCGGTATGTGGGCCTAAGCCTTGTGCCTTTTTGTGCGTTTCCAACTGCCTTATTGGTTACATATATGAACAGAATGCATTTGAATGCCTATGAATACACAAACGCAAATATGGTCAAATCCCTCATGACAGGGGATTACTGGTAGCCTGATAACAGTGGCTATATGGTACAGCAATCGGTCTGTCACGAAGGAGTGAACAAGGCAGGACGGAATTTTACAAGATTTTATTACAAAAATAAATATTCACCGCCCATAACTACACTTAGAATAATCTAAAAAAAATAACCTTATATTACAAAGTACTGATTGGCTTCGGGGATGGCCACGTGGCCCCTAAGATTCACAGATCAATGCTACTAAAGAAAAACCGATAAATTCATTAATTAATAGTTGATGCGGGTCGGGAATATAACATATCTACTTATAGTTACGTTACTTGGCAGGACACAATTCAATGAACACACACAAAATTGACTGATGATTACGTATGGTGACGAATGATCTAGCCGGCAAGCAGGGAGAGAGAGAAATTATATGCAGCCTACCTCGATGAAGTTCAGTGGAGGAAGGACGCTCACCTTCACTCTTGGCGTGTTGTGTGTGACCAATTAGGCATTATTCTGATGCCCCTGATTTGATCTCTGGTCCCAGTGGGATAGTTCAACAACAATTTATGTAATGAAAAGAAACACAGATGTACTTCCCACGACCCAGACAAGCAAAACCCCCCAAACACAGATAAATATACACGAATGTACAGAGAACCAGCAATATATTCCATTACTCCCAATTCAAGTTGAGGAAAGATTGTGCACTTCTCTTCCCACGACATCCTCTACCCCTTAAGGAAATGGAAAAATCTAAGGCAGAAGGGAAGGCTTAGACTGGTGAGGCAGTGGGCATGGACACACTGGTCATGGCCTAGGCTCGCTTGCAGCGCTATGACTCGAGTCCAGCTCACGATTACAACTCACATGTTCCTATCAGAGTGATCACTCAGCTAACTCAGAGCATACAAAACATACAGATTCCACAATCAATGAAAATCCCAACACATCACTACTCAACTGGGCAATAGGTAAATAATCAATACATTACCAGGCAAGCTGATAATGTGTAAAAGTTTGCAATGAACAACGTGCGAATAGACGAAGAATTAAGGTGCAAATCAATCAATAGGGTGATGCATCAATAAGCAATATGCAATGCAATCAATAATTTGATAAACAAGCAAACAATAATGTAACATATTGACAGGCAATATGCCTTCAATCAAGTAATGCAATAAGCAATCAATAATGCTATGAGCAATGTGATTTATAATGTAACACATCAATGGGCAATAAGCAATGTAATCAATAATGTAACACATCGATAAGCAATAAGCCTTGCAGTCAAGTAATGCAACAAGCAATCAATAATGCTGTAAGAAATGTGATAAATAATGTAACACATCAATAGGCAATAAGCCATGCAATCAAGTAATCGTGTATCATTACCAAACAGTTGTAACGCTGAAAGTCATACAAAAGGGATATGCCAATGTTTTAAATATTGTAAGGGTTATAAATGCAAATCATGAAAAGGTAATGGGCATGGTATGCACCAGTTACTACAAGCTACCATTAGCACAAACAATTGACTGTGAAGTAAAATGACTGTATTTGTTAGAACGAGTAGATGTTATTTCGCTAGTTCAATAGCAGGAGATTCTCTATGCTGAATGTCATGTGTTTCTGTCAATGCTCCTGAAAACTTATGCTTGCATAAAGTCACAGCAGTTGAATAACATAATGCTCCATGTGGAGACACTTGAGGGACAACCGTTTACCCATGAATATATTATGAGTCACCTAATGATACATCAGAAAGAATACAGCAAAATACAACAGCATGCATATACATTTCTTCACACTCTTAATAGCGTCTGCCATCTGCCCTTGCTGGATGCACGAGACATAAATTTATGAATTAGCCCTAAAACCTTCAGGTCTCTTATCAGCTCCGAATATTGGAAGTTCACCTCTGAAAAAAAATCAACACTAAACGCTACAATATTCTGTCTCATACTCACTCTGACATTTTCTATCTGCTAGATAGAGGCTTTCTTTTTTGGTCTCATGCCAGCACTATCCACTGCTTCGTTCAGACCATTTCGGACACTCTCAGTTTCTGTTTCATTCACCTCGAGTCTCTCAATCTGTCAAGTTACGTTCTTTATACTATCTTCCAACCTGTTCAGATCACCTGCTCCTGGCCCACTTTCCTCTTTGATTTCTTTTTCAATGGTTTCTCTCATGTCATCATTGGTATTCACTTCCAGTGGCATGATGTGTTCCACTGCTCTCAGATGCTCCTTACCTTCGAAGAGAACCTTTTTGGAATGCATTCTCCACGGTTGTCAGGGTAAACATCAACAATTTTGCCCAAGGGCCATTGACTGCACTTTTGCTACTCCACCTTCACCAACACAATGTCACCTACGGGCAGTGCAGTCACCGGGCTCTCCCTGGAATCGTGTCACTCTTGAAGCGACCTTAGGTAGCCCTGTTGCCAGTACCGCTTGAAGTATTTGGGGGCTTTGGTGAGCTGAAAGTACTGATGCCTCAGTTGCTTGGTAGTTAAGGTTTGGTACATTTCTTTATGAGGGACGACTGGCGGTAGCAGTCATACTAGGTTGCCCCAAATTAGGTGAGAGGGCGTGAGCACTTCGTCTTCCCTCTTAACCCCTGCGTACATCAGCAGACGGTTGTTGACCATGGCTTCGGCTTTATAACAAGGGTGTGAAGTTGATCTTCCTGAAAGATGTTGCACGGTAAGGTAGTCCCCACCGTACGCTTGACCACTCCTATCACTCTTTTAAAGAAGCCTCACTTCCAGGGAAACCTCAGGGTCTGGAAGGTCCATTGGATTCCCCTTCCTCGGAGGAAATGTCGGGTGACATTTTCTTCGTACGCCTTGCTATATATCTTGGAGGGTACCCCGTCTGTGGCAGCAAATCTTCTAAGCATCAATACAAATGTTTCCGCATCCAGGCTGCTACAGTATTCCAGATAAACTGCATGACTGGTCATACAAGCGATGATTAGTAGGTACCCTACGGCTGCTTTGACTCGTATGGGGCCAGTGTAGTTGATCCCAACGTTAGCAAAGCATTGTGTCAGGCGTGTTCTGTCAGCTGGGAGGGGAGGAGTTGGCAGACTGCTGAGAAGAGGTCTGAAGGCTAATATACACGCTCTGCACCCTTCCACGACACGCTTGGTTATGGCTGTCAGTCCTGGTCTCCAGCACTCCTGTTGGAAAATGGTCATTAATTCATTTACACCACAATGCATGTGTGTGTGTGTAACAAGGAGATGGCAAAATCAATTAAGTTTTTTGCCCTACCCTATTGTTAATCATACTTCAAGTTTACACAATCCTGTCTCTCATAATCAAGCCTCATTGAATAATAAAATTATTAATGTGGGCAGGTATTCTGACCCCATTCTCTAATCGGTCACATACTGTGGGTAAGTGGTCATTGCTCCATATAGGTGAGCTTAACAAAAGGGTCTGCCTTGCAGCATGTAAATTTTAAAACATATTCCACATTAAAGTTACAAAATCAACATTATTCCCTTCATTTCCCAAAGTTCGATGGGCAGAATTAGCCTCCCTTCATTTCTCAGCTCATGGAGGGCAGCTACAGTATGTACTTGGCTCTGGGTCAATGTTTCATCAACATTCATTGGTTGGTCTGCTCTGTCTATTTTCTGAAGAAAGGCTGGTCCCTCATGCCACAGACAGTTATTGCCCAACTCCTTCAGAGTGGAACTTTGGGTCAGAATGTCAGCTGGGTTACAGTTGGTGGGTTCATATCCGAGCTCAATGCCACATTTCTGTTGGGAAAAACTAATCTCTCCCACCCAGTTAGAAATGGAAGTGTTCTTATTCCCCTCCCTGCTGTTCACCTAGACCATAGCTACTTTGCTGTATGTCCAAATAAAAGTTTTCTGAATCTCTCAAAGTTTCCTTGAGTGTTTTCTTAACCTAAAACCTAACAGCAAGGCAAACAGTTCTAATTCGGGTACGGTCAATTTGGCTTGTCTCCTAGGCATCACCCTCATTTTAGATGTTAGAATGTTGACTTGTCTTTCCTTTCCTCTTGTGTATGCTACAGCTCCATATGCCTTACTAGAGGCATTAGTGAAAACATGCAATTCCAAGTCTCCTAAAACAATGTTTCTCTTAAACTTCAAGGTGTGAATATAAATATATTCTTCTAATGTCCCACTGGCCTGCTTTCATTTCTCCTTACTCAATACATCATCTCATCCTACTCACACCTCCCATAGGTCTTGTAGGAAGATCTTACCCCTTACAAAAAACTGGGGTTGCAAGGCCCAAAGGATCAAAACTGGACACAAGCAATGACAATAACTTTCGTTTCATAAGCCGTTTGCCCTGTTCGTTCCCTTTCATCCATTAATTGGTTTCAAACTCAGATAATCCTTCCTTCTCTCCCAATTCATACTTGAGACAGATCTCTACTGACTCCTTCCCCCCAATCTGTCAATTGAACTCTTCGTTGTTGCTTGCCCACCCCGTCAACGGCATGTGAGCTTCATCTAACAAAGATTTAACCTCTCTATAATCGCTTTCCATCTCTTTTAGTGCACGAGAGGTCTGTAAGTAGTAATCAACATAGAATGGCCTAACGAGTTCTTTACCCTTCTCCCCAAGATGAGTTCTGAAAACTTGTTGCAGCAGGTAGTAACTGGTGATGATCCCCAAAACTACCGCTTTAAAGGCGAAGGTAGCGATTTATGTTGGCATCTTGCGCCAAAGAAAACGAGTGTATTTCATATCTTTGGGATCAAGTAATACATGGTGGAATGCCTTGGAGATGTCTGAGGTTATAACAAAAGGGTTCTTTCTAAATTTCAGTAGCAAATCATAAAGCATCTTGACCATATTTGCCACTGGTACAAGCAATTGTTTAAGGATAATATAATTCCCCCTTGGTTTTTGATGATGCATTAAAGACTATGTGGAGAGGAGTGGTCAAACTCTGCTTCTTTACCCCAAAGTGAGGCAGGTAGTATCCTTCTATCTGTGCATTATGTACTTCATCAATAAAGTCTGCTTTTAGATATGTCTGAAGGACATTCTGATAAGCGACTTTGCAATCAGGATCTTTTTCGAACTGTTTCTCTAGCAAGTTTAGTTGTGCGACCACATTTCAATAATTGTTGTTTGGTCATTCTGACCCATGGAATGGCAAGCTCACGTAATTACCTTGTTTGGTCTTAGTGATAATTTGTTGTACCTTTTCCATTGCTTTGTGTTTGGATGTGGTGAACATTCCTTGATCTATCGCGGTCCTTCTTAAGCACTTATTCTGTTCGATTAACACAGTAAAATTAATACAAAAGTTCTTCAGTTTAGTATGAATGTAGTTTAGAATTAAAATGTTGGCCAATTGCCGATGCAGTAGGACCAGCATCTGATGCTGATTTCCATATTATTCATCTAGCAAATCAAGAACTACTTTATAATTGGCAGCAGTTACGATCAGGGCTTGCACCACCTTGAGGGGATTCCCCACTAAAGATCCTAATAGATATGTGAATCTAATCATGTCATCTAGATCAGTGCTCCATGTACGTGGACAATAAGTAGCTCATTAAAATTAGAGCATTTGTTCTTTTCCCACTGAAATAGGGGTAGCAGGAGTTCTTTCAATTGAGGTAGGCACATTGTAGGCTTCGTTGCACTAGCCAGTGGATAAACAAGGTTAACAGCTACAATTCATCAGCTCGTATTCTTTCTAAATGGTCTTTGTACACAGTTACATGGTGCGATTCTAGGAGGTTGCTTTGAGTGTATTGGAGAGGAGAACAAGAAGAGAGTTGATTTGGGTTTCATTGGCGGATGAAAATTTGAACAGTGGTAGGGTGATCAATTAACTACGTTGTTAATAATCTGTAAAGGAAGGCAAGGTGTGTAACTCAAATAGTCAAAGGGAGTTGCAAGGAAAATGACGCCACTGTTACGGTTACATGGAAGGGAACTTAAGCTTATTTCTCTCCGACCTGGCGCACCCGCTCGCCTCGAATCAGTCACATAATGCAGTTGTTGTATTTGACCTTACTCTCTAGATAAAATTTTCCCATCAGTGTATCCCAGACTTCTTTGGCTATGTCCTTGGCGAGATCATACCCCTTTAACTAAATGATTGTGAGATTGTACCTATGATTCCACAACAGCAGTTTGGTTCCATCCATTGAAACTACTCTGAAAAAAGCCGTTATCCACCTGTTGACGTTCGAAATCTGATCGTTTAGGCCAAATATGGTTCAAAGGACCATATGGCCTACCCTAAGGAACAGCAATCTGTCTGTCACGAAGGACGAGTGAACGAGGCAGGATGGAATTTTACAAGGATTTTATTACGAAAATAAATATCCACCTCCCATAACTACACTTACAATAATCTAAAGCAAGTTCTTACATTACAAAACACTGATTGGCTCCGGGAATGGCCACATAGCCTCCGAGAGATTCACAGATCAATGCTACTAAAGAAAAACCAATGAAATTATTAATTAATAGTTGACGCGGGTTGGGAATATAACATATCTACTTACAGTTACGTTACTCGGCAAAAGGACACAATTCAATGGACACTGACACAATTGACTAATGAATGCACATGGTAGCGAATGATCTAGCCGGCAACCAGGGAGAGAGAGAAATTATATGCAGCCAACCTCAATGAAGTTCAGTGGAGGACGGACACTCACCTTCACTTTTGGTGTGTTGTGTGTCACCAATTAGGCATTATTCTAATGACCCTGATTCGATCTCTGGTTTCGGTAAGATAGTTCAACAACAATATATGTGATGGAAAAACCACAGATGCACTTCCCACGACCCAGATGAACAAAACTCCCCAATAGTTGTTGCCAACTATTCCATTACTTTTGATTCGGGAGTGTAGCAGATTCAAGTTGAGGAAACTGTGCACTCATCTTTCCACGACAATATACACAAGCATGAACACACCCATTTATATATATATATATATATATATATATATATATATATATATATATATATATATATATATATATATTTATATTTTTTTTTTTTTTATACATATATATATATATATATATATATATATATATATATATATATATATATATATATATATATATATATATATATATATATATATATATATATATATTTTATTGTATTTTATTAATAAATGTGTCTTTATGTTCTTTCAGACTGATGATGCACAGAGAATTCATGTGCGAAACGTTTCTTAGAATAAATTGTAATTTTTACATCTCATATCATGGACATCCCCTGGAGGTTTTATATATATATATATATATATATATATATATATATATATATATATATATATATATATATATATATATATATATATATATATATATATATATATATATATATATATATATATATATATAAAACCTCCAGGGGATGTCCATGATATGAGATGTAAAAATTACAATTTATTCTAAGAAACGTTTCGCACATGAAATTCTCTGTGCATCATCAGTCTGAAAGAACATAAAGACACATTTATAAATAAAGTACAATAAAAGTGCAAAAAACAGGAATTCACATATATTAAAAATAGTCTTAAAATTACATAAAAGAACAAAGTAAAAAACAGGTTAAAAGAGACTGCTTAAGACACCAACCATTCATTGTGAGGAGAGAAGATGGAATGAACTAAGACACGCTAAAAGTAACTATGCCAGGTACAGAGTTGCTGAGGACGTATTACTGTTGAGGGAGGGAACAAGCCTCTTGATATATAAAGACTCAAGGGTAGTTAAATGGTCAGGATGTTTGGCATGGTCTATTATGGAAAACTGTTCTTTTTGTACTTCAATTTTGCAATGAGAGGCATGATTTCTGATGTTGGAAAACTCAGGTTGTTTTATTCTCTGACCAGTGCGAAAGCTAAAGCCAAAGTGAGAGCAATATCTGACCCTTCACAGCCTTCGAGTTGATCAGACGTAAGAGCCCGGACATCCAGGTCATGTAAATTTATATATAACGTTGGATCGTATAAAAGGCTGAAGGCGATCTTTATAGTTAAAAAAGGAACCAATTGTGTAGGGATTGCTAGATATGAGTTTAACTTTAAGGCTGGATGTAAATTTCAAGACAGATATATAAGGGATCGTGACATAAAATAGTCTTTTGGGGACATTAAAATTAGGTATAGGTGGCTGTAAGAATTTCGTAAGTATTTTGTTAATGGTTTTTTAAACAATTTCGAGTGGAAATGAATTAGATTTGAAGAAACCTAACAAAAAAGTAATTTACATGTGAAACAGTTACCAAGACGAAGAGTATTTCAGTGCTCTGTTAACCAAAGTGTGAATAGTATTAAGTTTAAAAGATTGTTGACACGAACTATAATAATTGTTAGTCAGTCCAGTAAAAGTACGTTTTCTATAGACTGACGTAGAGAACTCAGACTTAGTTGGTAATTTTCAAATCTAAAAAAGGTAAAAAATCATCGTTCTCTACTTCCATTGTAAAGTCTGAGTTTTTAAACCGGTGTGATTCTAACTTTAAGCCCTTATTATATCGTAGATATGTTGATGATACCTTTGCCTTGTTTCAACACCCATGGCAATGTTCTTTTTTTTTTAGAGTATATTAACAACTTTCATCCTAATATCAATTTTACAATGTCCCCAAAAGACTATTTTATGTCACGATCCCTTATATATCTGACTTGAAATTTACATCCAGCCTCACAGGAATCGTTGAACATGAGATACTGTGCCTTAAAGTTGAACTCATATCTAGCAATCCCTGCACAATTGGTTCCTTTTTTAACTATAAAGATCGCCTTCAGCCTTTTATACGATCCAACGTTATATATAAATTTACATGACCTGGATGTCCGGGCTCTTACGTTGTATCAACTCGAAGGCTGTTAAGGGTCAGATATTGCTCTCACTTGGGCTTTAGCTTTCGCACTGGTCAGAGAATAAAACAACCTGAATTTTCCAACATCAGAAATCATGCCTCTCATTGCAAAATTGAAGTACAAAAAGAACAGTTTTCCATAATAGACCATGCCAAACATCCTGACCATTTAACTACCCTTGAGTCTTTATATATCAAGAGGCTTGTTCCCTCCCTCAACAGTAATACGTCCTCAGCAACTCTGTACCTGGCATAGTTACTTTTAGCGTGTCTTAGTTCATTCCATCTTCTCTCCTCACAATGAATGGTTGGTGTCTTAAGCAGTCTCTTTTAACCTGTTTTTTACTTTGTTTTTTTATGTAATTTTAAGATTATTTTTAATATGTGTGAATTCCTGTTTTTTGCACTTTTATTGTATTTTATTTATAAATGTGTCTTTATGTTCTTTCAGACTGATGATGCACCGAGAATTTCATGTGCGAAACGTTTCTTAGAATAAATTGTAATTTTTACATCTCGTATCATGGACATCCCCTGGAGGTTTTGTAAGTGTATTTGCTTACCTGCTATATATATATATATATATATATATATATATATATATATATATATATATATATATATATATATATATATATATTATATATATTGTTCAGGATTTTAAGCCAGAACCAAGGAAAAGTAAGACCTCTCTATAACAAGACTCATTCACCTTGCCTATATCCAAGTTGCCCCTGTGAACTGAAAGCCTCCGTTCTCTCAAAAAACCCTTGGATGAGGGGCGTAGCCTACTCAGGTGAGATTTTAAAAGAGCGGGGCCACAGCAGCTCTTTCTCAGAACCTCTCAGAACCACTCAGACTTTCTCAAGCCCTGCAGACTCCACTTCACCCCTTCTGTTCCCCTGCCTCTTCTGTGGGATCCCGCAAGTATTCTTATTCCTTCATAGTGCACAGAAAATTCAGCAGATAAGAAGACTACCAAGTGCAGGATTTTCAGGTACTGTGAGACGTAAATTTAGTGCCGTCATGGAATCGTTTTGCCTCTTGTCTGTATTTCATTTCCATTTTTCCAAGGCAACTTTTCCCCCTTCTTTGTTCAGCTTCTCACTCCCCCAGTTTTGGTTCAATAACTGTGACTAATTCCTTTGTGATGCTAGTAAACATCCCTGAGTTAATTCAAGCCACGTAATAGTCCTTTCTGTGTAAACTCCCAGTCATTTCATGCCCCTTGAGTGGGTTGTTATATTTTTTTTTGCTAAGAGCAAGTAGTGTATAATGTTCCCCACGTGTTCCTCGCCCTAGTAATGATGCTAGAATGCAATCTCTTTGCAGACAAACACCGTGCCTGATTGTGGGAGAAATTGCATGAAAATAACCCATTTGCACAAAATTCTGATCTCTGTGTCTGGTTCATTTCCCAGCCACGTGTTTCCGGTGGATCGACAGTCAACCTGGACCTGCCATAACTTAAATATAAATATAGTTAATTTAAAACTAAAGTCCAGAGTTTATGTAAATTCCTCCTTTTCAGTAATATAGGCCTTCTGCCATAGATTTTTTGTTTTTGATCTCTT
>NC_087204.1:63342936-63352936 GCF_015104395.2 Macrobrachium nipponense
CAAATTCGACTGTTGCGTTTAGATAGCAAAGTTATCTGAAAAAAAAAATTTTTCTTCGATATTTTTGCTGTAGTTTTTTCTCCTGAAATGTCCGTTCATGTAGCTTACTAAAGAAATATGGCAACAGAAATGAAAGGAAAAAAGTCACCCATCTTGCAACAAATCATGTAAGATCCAAGTAAATATTATATGTACCCATTTTTGTGATTGTATACTTTCCAGAAACGTCTGTAATAATCTTATTCTTGAAGCCTATACGAACATCATGTTGAACAATTTTGAAACTGTTCAGAGAAGGCCATCGCGAAGTCTAAAAGAGGCAGAATATAATTAGTTACCGACTTCAAGTGATCATTGAACCGGAAGTTACCAATACTGTGAACCGCAAAGGAGTTGGCATAAACATGATCATCCACGTGCAAACATCCATCCATGTATGTATCCGCAGTCGTCACGAGGGCACCTGTATCTTCTATCTATCGCAGAAGTGTCAACAGATTTCAAGAAAACTTCTGCAGAGCCACTTCCTTTGAGGGGACTTAGGCAATAACTTCAATGGAAAGTTGACGACATTGGCTGCCTGCCGTCGTGACAGAATTAAGGAAACACGCCATGCACTTTAATTATGCAATAAATTGTAATTTATCCATCATAAAAATTTCCAGACGGAGTTGCCAGGGGATGGCAATGACCACGGCCCACAAAACAATTAATTACGAAAGGTTAATGAGATAACTGGCATAACACCATCGTGGATTTCCTGGTTTTTTATAAAAAACAACCACAACTGTGGTTCAAAACGTGATGTAAATTTATAATCACACCAATGAATCTCTCTCTCTCTCTCTCTCTCTCTCTCTCTCTCTCTCTCTCTCTCATGCAGATATTTCATTATATTTATTGTAATCTTACATTGATAGTTCTCTAACAAGAAAATTTGCTTTTCAAAAGTTCAATGTATATAAAACAATATGATTCATACGTTATTCCAGAAACTCGTTTCTCTCAAAACAAGGCTGCTTCCTTCAGATATTGACTGACGGAAAAATATACTTTTTTTTTTTTAATAACATCATTAATAATATTACCATTGTTACAATAGTCGGGTATAATAAAACAAGTAAAGGCAACAACAGTAGTAGACGCAGTAGTTAGATGTATCTTTACTCATTTACTTCCGCGGAAACAAAGCCCCTCTTCTTAATAGAAAAAATATTTACCTCAGGTTAGTATTTGCTGGAAGAAGCTCTTCATTAATACAGGTTTTATTGACAATAATGGCTATTTCAGCCACGTTTTTTTTTTCTATTCTTCTTTTTGACCTCTGTACTCAAGTGGCTATTAAAATGCCAAATGGGGGATTGGAGTAAAAAACGTGGTATTTGTCAAATTGAACATATCGTACAAAATGCAGTACAAATTCGATCTTAAGCCCAATCGACAAAAGATACTAAATGACTCATTCTGGATTTTTCTTGCTCAGGGGTGTCTGCTCCTCGCTGTCTCTGTCTGTCTGTCTGTCTGCCTCCTTCTCCTCTTTTCTTCTTGCAACGTATCATCCTTAAACCCAGAAGGACATCGTCTTGCAGGTGTTGTGGGACTGAAGTTCTTACGGGACTCATACGGGTATACGTAGTCAGTTGCACAGCATGGGGTCCTTATCGGCGAATTCTGATTGGCTAACTGGCTCAGCTGCTGAGCCCCTGTTGGCGGGGGTGGGTGGGTCTAGATTAAGCCAGCTTTGTACTGGCACTGGCACGGGCTCTTGCCTCTTAGCAGCCTGTAACTGGCGATGGATGAAGGATTTTTCTCTGCAACATACCATTTGGCTCCAATTTACCAACTAGACCAGAAAGCAAAAGTTTTAGTAACATATAAAGTATTATAGAAGCAAGTCCCAGTAAGTAGGAGAGCGTGGGAAGGAAAGGATAAATTTAGTGTTGAAGAAAAGGTTTGGGATTCAAAGTTCCCTTGAGATGTGATGAATGAAGCAATGAATGGGTGAATTTTACTTATACACAGGATGGCTGTATGCCATCAGATATGCTCATTTGAGAGTGGCTAACTTGTGTTGCTCTTCTCTGACCGCTCGTTAAGGCCTTGAGAGGAGGAACAGGGATGGGATGATTAAGTGAGGCAGCTGCTGTTCGGATTGAACATCAGGTTCTTAGGTTTAAAGGTTGGGACGTTGTGGGGTTGTATGTGGTTTAGCAGTGTCTTTCTGTTTACAGGTTTCCCTATGAGAAGTTCAAAATGAATAATGATTCCTTCGAATGTAAGTGTTATTGAGGTTTCACTCATTGCTTTGGGAACTCGATTGGCTCTGTCAGAAGGGGAAGGGAAGGTTGCGAGGGTGGGGTCTGGGAAGGAGGTGAATGGGAGGTTAGGATTGGAAGGGAGGGGAGAGGAAGGTTCTGAAGTGCTTGGAACTGCTTCTCTGGGCATCAGCTAGTCACTGGCTATCTTCTGTAATGTTGTTTTGCCTTCTTTCTGCAGCTTTATCCTGGTCATTCCATCTTCTTCCTTGGATTCTGGAATGGGCCTTGAAGGTTTTGTGTGAGGCAGATGTTGAGAAGTTTGCTTGATCTCAATATTTTAAAGTCGAAACTTGCACTTTTTATTCCATGCATGATGTTGAAGAGAATTGTTTGGGCATTTGCTCTCAACACTTTTAGTCTCTTTTGAAAGCATCTATGCATTGCTTGGCTGGGGGATTTTTGCTGCATATACCACACCTCTCTGTGGTTGTGCAGCGGCTGCTATGGTGCCCAAACTTGTGGCATTTGAAGCATCGGAGTGGCTCAGGAATGAAGGCTTCAATGGGGAATGATCCCATATACCAAGGGAGACTTGTTTGTAGATTGCTTCTTGGAAGGTGCCGATGACTTTCCTTGTGGGAATAATGGATGTTCCAGATTTAGCAGTGCATCTTTTAGCATCTATATAGTCTCCAATTGTAGAATGGGATCAAGGGACAGGATGGTTGGGTATCTGCAAATGAATGCTGTCTTGATTTTCTCCGATGGGTCTAGCAGTTTAAAAAAGTATTCCTTCGAAGAATCTCGTCTGTCTCTGCTTTTTGGGGTAATAATCATATCACCCACTAGGTTAGGTTTAACAGACATTTTTAGAGTTCGATTTTCTTTCTCCAATCTTGCTACTTCAGCACCGGTGGCTCTGTATTTTCGTATTTTCGAAGAGGTGAAGGTGTATTGATTGTAACAGACTTGGTGGGAGGAGAGGTTCTTTCTTCTTGGATTGGTGTTTTCTTGAAAGCTCTCTTCTTCTTGCATACAGTGCTTCATCCTTCAGTGTTGGATTCATCTTTCAACAGAGAAGGAGCATGGCTTGTCATTTTAGTTTCCATTGCTTGAGCAACTTTCAATCGATGTATTTTCCTCATCAGACATCTCTTGATGGGAGTTTTCCTCACTGGGGATAAAATCTGTGGATATATTTTCCTCTTCAGGGATGGTTGGTGGCTGGGTGGGCTTATGAAGACAAGTTGGGAATTCCATGTTCTCATTGGTTATGGAAATCTCCTCTTTGGGAAGGGTTGGCGGTTGGATGGGTTTATGATGGGTGTTCGGCGAATTAGAGTTCGAGAAACTATATTTCTTGCAGATTTTCTTCCAAAGATCTTGGAGAACAGGCGAATTAATATCGTAACGTTGTTCCTCGCAGGTTTTAATCCATTGTTCTAGCTCTGGCGATGTCTCCAGATTCATAGTCGAAATGGTAAAAACGGCAAACGTATACCCCACTGATTGGCAGAGGGCTCAAGATCATAGGTGGGTCCTATGCGGAGCTGCAGTAGTCACTCAGAACGATGTTAGGGAAGGGCGCCTCTCCTAGCAGGATTCTGGTTGGTTGGATCAAATGGTTGCGTGACGTCACTACTTGCCGAATTGTCACTGGCTCATTGCTATTGTGTGACATTATGCCTGGTTTAGTTGGGTGTTTATTGATCTGGGGTGTCTTGTTCAGTTGTCGTATCTGGTGTGGTTTAATTTAGTAATACCATGTCATCATGGTTTTAGCTTCTCCATATGCCCTATTCGTGGATGTCCCAGAACAATTATATTGGCATGACTACTATGTGGCTCCCAAAGAGGATTTCATGTCACATACAAGAGGGCGCTATCAAGAACCATGCCCTCACCTGTCACAATTACGCTCCATCCCGTGGCCGCATTATCAACAGCACCACCATCACTGGCAATGCCCCAGACCCAAGAAGACTACGCTTTCTGGAAGCCATCCTCATCCTAGACATGTATCCCTCTTTGAATACCACTCAAGAGGCCTTCCTACTCCCCACAAGCATACGGAGAAGCTTAAACCTAGACAACATAGTATTACTAAATAATACTACACCCGATACGACAGCCGAACAAGACACCCCAGATCAAGAAACACCAGACTACACCTGGCATAATGTCACGCACAGCAACGAGCCAATGACAATTCGGCAAGTATTGACGTCATGCAACTGCCTGATCCAACCAACCAGAATCCTGCAAGGAGACGTGTCCTTCCCTTACGACTTCCCTTACGATGTTCTGAGTGACTACTGCTGCATCCACATAGGAGCCACTTCTGATCCTGAGGTAACCGCCAACAGAGGATCAGCAGCTGAGCCAGTTAGCCAATCAGAATTTGCCGATAAGGATCCCATGCTGTGCAACTGACTATATATATCGTAGGACTCCCGTAAGAACGGGCAGTTGCTGCTCAGCACTCGTAGCAGTAGCTTCTCTCCTGAGATCTCTTCTGGTGAACGTGATTGGCAGTGAGCGATAACGCCATTCCAGTCGACGATGGCGACGTTTTTTCCAGCGATTTTCCGCGGAATTTTCGGCGATTTACGACGACACCGAGAATTATAACTTTGAGAGAGCTCTCTCACAAAGTACAAGAAAGTTAATTAACATCTCTGTTCCATCCCAAATAATTCTTCAATTACTGACAGTCTCTCTTGCCTAAAATTCGGTAGCTGTTGTGGTCTAAACACTCCGATTGAAGCAAGAACTCAAAGACAAAACTTCCTACTTTCGCAATCCTTTATAGCAAGTAGCACAGGAACGATAAGCTGGTGTCTCTTATAAACCAGAAGTTAGGCCCTTCAGGCAAAAGTAAAACACAACATACATACACACACATCTCTCTCTCTTTCTCTCTCTCCAACCTTTCCCTCTCTCTCTCCAACCTTTTTTTTCTCTCTCTCTCTCTCTCCTCTCTCTCTCTCTCTCTCTCTCTCTCTCTCTCTCTCTCGCTCTCTCTCTCCTCACAGATAGACGGATGCAGCCATAGAACCCCTGACTCAACCCACACCCACCACTGCAGAGGTGACAGCACCAGAGAATCAGAAAAGGATGACATCTTCTTCTTCTTTTTCAAATGCACCTGAAGCTGTAAGGCCACGACTGGACTCCTCCACCTCCTCCTCCAAAGAAACTACCACTGCTATCCCTGAAGAAAGAGCAAACCCCCCTGCCATGGACATGGACGACGGCTTCCAGCTTGTTACCAAGAAAAAACAGAAGCAACAAAGACCACCAACAGCACCTTCAGCCCTTCACATGCAAAATACCTGAGCACTCCTCCACCTGGTAGCAGCTCTTATGAATTTGTAAAAGACTTAGAGAAAAAAGGTAAGTCATTCAAGGTAAGGCCCACCACCAAAGGAGAACTGTTTGTAATGCCCACTAATGAAGGAACAAATGAATATATGAAAAATAACCCGGCTTGTTTCAAATACCTAAACCCAGAAGACAAACCCACCAAATTCATATTATGCCATTTTCCATTACAATTTGACACCAGAGCCATTCTAGAACACCCACAGGCTGTCAAAGCAGACAGATGCCACACTAAGGGAACCAACCCTCAACTAACCCGAAAAGTGGTAGTTGTGTGGAAAGGACCACAGCCAAAAACACTGAATCTTGGAATATGGGGCTCCCTCCCCACCATGGACTACACACCTGAGCCTCTCATGTGCTTCAACTGTCAGAAGTATGGACATCACAGCAGTGCCTGCACTGCCAAGGCCATTTATGGGGTGTGTAGTGGAGGACATCCCACAAAAACATGCATGGATAAATTCAAAGCAGGAGGGGAAACCAATGCCAGATGCCCAGCATGTAAGGGAAACCACCATGCATGGAACAAGAAATGCCCAATAAGGCTAAAAAAAAAGAGACACTCTCAAAGGCACTGCACCTCGGAGCCTCCCTGGACACTCACAAACCACCTGACCCCACCAGACACCTGAAGCTCCTCATGCCCAGTAGAGGCCAAAGTCCTAAGGTGCTGCAGCTAGGGGGCCCTCAACTGGCTCCCAGAAACACACAAACTACACAACTACACACCCAGCATATGCCATAGTCTCATGCTGCTGCAGCTAGACAGCTTCGACTGACCCAAGCAGACAACCAGCCTCAGAAAAAAGAAATCAGGACACACCAAACCACACACTCCAAAAAACAAATCACCACTTCAAGAAGGAAAATCAGCTTCACAGAACCCTCCACTCCTACAAACACCTACGTGTTAACTTCTCCTGTCCCCAAAATCAGATTCATCCTCCTCTCTCCAAACCCCAAAACCAGCTCCACTGACCTTGGCTCCCCAAAGCCATACAACCCAGTCTCCCCTCCTGCCCCACAAACCAACAGGCATGAGGTCTGCCCAGAACTGAAACATGACCAATACATCGCCCACACGCAAGATCTCATAAATCTTCTAGTACAAATGGTGTACAAGTTTGCAAAGATGACATGAGCCAACTTTTCAGAAGATATTGCCAAGAAAGTAGTAGAAAGATGCATAAGAACATCTGGAGACTCTTTGCATCATCATGCCTACACAACTAAACAACAACAGTGCAAATAGCACTGCAAATACAGTCATGTCAGCTTCACCCCAAGTGCCAGTATCAGGTACATCCCCAGTGCCAGGGCCAATCACAGCGTCGGTAGTCAAAGCACTCCCGGTGCAAATGACAATGAGATAGAAAAAAATGACAACACAATCAGAATAGATGATTGCAGAGATACAAACACTATCAAAATGCTTCAGTGGAACATACTAAGGTTAAACAATAAATATGGATTCCTGCAAGCTCACACATAAACACATAACTATGACATCATAATGTTACAAGAAACACTAGTAAGGGAAAATGCCAAATTCTCATTTAAGGGGTATAAAGTATACAAAACGCAATACACAGACACTAGAAGAGGGCTGATCACCCTGGTTAAAAACACAATCCCTTCAAAGAAAATAGACAATATCCCTTGCGGAGATGATGTAGAATCACTCAGTGTAAAACTCACACTTGCAAACACAACACCGACAGTACACAATATATACAGAGCTCGAGACAGCACATTTGGAGGGGAAACACTCTTCAGCGCAGCAACACATGACCCGAGTTTAAACTCAACACAACAAACCAACACAACTGGCAGACCTCTACATCAGTTATCATGTAAATTCCCAGAGGTGTGCCTACTAAATAGTGGAGAGCCAACACATCTAAAAGGAGGAAGACTAGATCTAACCTTCACAAACTCAGCCCTAAAGGAGCAAGCAACATGGAAGCTGCATGAGACTCTCATAAGCGACCACATAGCCATTGATATTGGCCTACAGCTCAAAAAACTGCCTCCCATACTGCCGCCACCAGAGAGATGTAAGCCCAAGTTTGCAAACTGGGCTACATTTGAAGCCACAATGATGAGATGGGTGAGGGACTACCTTGACAACCCAGCAAATGACATAGAACTCTTCTATGAAGAGTTCATTAGCAAACTCAAAGAGGCAGCAAATATGTCCATGACAAAGATCAAACAAGCCAAGACTGATCACAAAGATGCATGGTACTACTGTGAAAGAGTCAAAGAACTCAATGCCAGAGGTAACAGAGTCTGAAAACTCTTCAGATGGGAACCATCTGACGAGATGCACAGACTTCTCAGAGAGGTAATAGCCCACACAACTGAAGAGACAAAAGAAATCAAACAACAGGCATGGTATGATTGGTGTGCCAACATCAGCAGACTCACTCCAGTAACCCAGATCTGGAGATTCCTTGCAAAAATGGCAGGAAAAGGAAGAACGGAGCAAAGCATCCATCCCAACCCACAAGAAGCTGACATAGCCAGAAACTTCGTGGAGGGGACAAAATCCCACAACCTTCCCCAAACAACACGGGAAAAAATAAATGAGATTTCCCCTGCAAGGGGAGAGAAATCAATGCTGCCTGCAACATGCCAGATGATACAGATACACCCATCACTATGGAAGAAGTAAATAGTGCACTCAGCAATGGAAAAAGAGATACAGTCCTTGGAGCAGATGCAATCACCTACAGCATGCTTAGGCACATGGACGACCCTGCCAAACAGGCATATCTCCTGGTAAACAGGACATACGCAGAGCACACCAGGATAAAGAATTGGCAACAACAAGACACACAACCAATCCTAAAGTCAAAGGAGCCAGGTGCATATAGGCTGATATCCCTATCAGCTGCATGGAAAATGTAGCAGAGAGAATGGTCCTAAACAGACTACTATGGAAAATAGGGTCCCTTCACCATAGGCTCTATGCCTATAGGGAAGGAGTAGGTACCCACGAATGCCTCACAAATGTGCTATGTGCCATAAATGGCAGGAAATCCATAATGGTCTTCTTAGATCTAGAAAAAGCATATAAACTGGCCAATGCAACAACCTTCCTCTCCTCCCTAGTCCGAAAGAGGATCAAAAGCAACCTGCTTACATGGACAAAAGGATACACGCAAGACAGAGAAGCAAGAGTAGTGTTCCAAGGCAGAATGTCATAATACTACTCTCTTGAAAACGGCACTCCACAGGGGGCATTCTTAGCCCCTTCCTATTCAATGTCCTTATCTAGAGTTACCACAAGGAGTAGAGGTCTTCATGTATGCTGACGAAGTTTGCATCATCAGCTCCAGCCCTCAAAGACAACTCCAAAAGATGCAAGAAGCCTTGCAAAAACATGAGGACAAATACACACAACTGGGACTCAAAATCAACAGAAATAAGACAAAAGCCATGGCAATAAAACATGATTGAAACCCACTCAACCTTCTACTGAAGGGAGACATCATAGACTGGGTGGATAACTACACATATCTGGGAGTCTGCATTACTGATACACTATTTCCTGAGAGGGAAATACAGCTCCTCCAGGCCAAAACAAAAACTGGGCTTAAACTGTCTACTACGCGAAGGTGCAGCATATCATCTGCTGAGGAGGTTCTACATACAAACCATCAGAGCACAAGTAAAATATGCAGCACCAGTCCTGGCAAGTCTCAGGAAGGACCAACAGCAGAGGCTGGAGGTCATCCAAAACAATGCAATGAGACTTATACTTGGAGTTCCAGTGTGGACAAGAATACGTCTCTTGAGGGCAGAGACACAACTACAGTATCTCACGCACAGGATAGGCCAAAGAAATACTGCCATTCTGTGCAAAACTATCAGAAACAGAAATGGATCACTCCAAAACAAAATGCAAGCGTGCATAAACCTGTAAGAAGAGCTAAATCCTCCCAAAATCTATGCGTGCAGCATACTCCAGACCCTGAGAGAACTGGGTATGCAGGACACAGTGAAACACATAACAAAGGATGTCCCACCTGAGGGATACCAAAAATCACCTCCCTAGGTCGAAGACCCAATCCGGTATAACTTTACAATACTACCGGCAAACAAAGCACTGTACACAGCAGCACTGATGAAAACTGCAGCAGAAGAAGCAATCAGGAGCACAGCAGCTGAAAGGACATATTACACAGATGGCTCAGTTAATCCAGAAACTCCGGCGACAGCATCAGCAGTGGTCGCCCAAGACTTCAAAGGAAGCTGGAGGCTATCCAACAATGCTTCCATACTACAAGCAGAACTAATGACAATTTTAAAAGCCTTAGAAAATTCCAATCTGAAAGAATTCACAGAAC
>NC_087204.1:63357936-63365436 GCF_015104395.2 Macrobrachium nipponense
ATAATAAGAGAAAATCATGTTTAACGTTCCCCACGCTAAACATGATTTTAAACTATCGCCTTAGTACTGATCCTAGAATGTAATCTCTTTGCAGACGTAAATATCTGGTCTAGTTGTGAGAGGAAATTTGGAATCCCTTGGAAGTGGCGTCTGGAATATTCAGCAACCCGCTGTTCGCAAACCTTATTTCTGTGCCTGGCGATATATATATATATATATATATATATATATATATATATATATATATATATATATATATATATATATATATATATGCACAAAATGTTCTAAGATATAGTGGTTACTACTATGAGATTCACAGCCGGTGTCCCGGTGTATCTTGCATCCCTACCTAATTTTTGACTGTATTCTGTATTACGAAAGTTGCGTAATTCTGGTAATTATTAGAGTAACACCGACTTCTTGTAGACATCGCCAGCAAACTCAGAGGAATGTCTTTCAAAGATATAATGACGTACTTATGACGTCATTAACTTGGCCCCTTCTCGATGGATAATTGGCTATTCGTGAAAAAATCCTAACCTCTGGCAATAATGAAATACAACCAATATTCCTTGGTTACACTTTGTAGTAGTAGTAGTAGTAGTAGTAGTATTATATAGGATTGATGCCATTAGGTCAAGTGCTAGAGACCTCGAAGAAAAGGGTTTCCACAAGTAATCCGAGAAATTACTTTCATCACCATTTCTCCATTGAAAAATTATATGATTAAAAATCATTTACCAAAGTGAAGAAAACTTTGGCATTCGTCGTAACTCCTCTGATATTTTTCCTAATATGACAGCGACGATCACTGTAATGAATAGAGCATATATCTTTCTACACCTTATGGAAGTCAGCAAATTACAAAAACTTGGTAGCCTTGGATGTCCGGGTGTACTCTATCCAAAAGGGCCTTATAAGGCCTGTCCACACGAGCGGGCCTGATCGGCGTGCTCCGGGGTTCACGGGCAAATTCTGGCGGGCTTACCCATGAATGTTGTCCACACGGGTGAGGCGATGGAGAGGTGGGCGTGCCCGACGATGCCAGTAGCGTGTTCAGTGCGGTACGATAAACATGGTGCTTACCGCAAAGAAGAAGATAGCGTAGCATGATAATTGCTTTGTGTGTGACGAAAATGGGGAAAAAAAGAAGAGAATATGGTGCAAAGAATGGCTCGGTAAAAGAAATGTATATGGTTAACATACGTCTGGCAGGGTCGAAGTAAAAGCCATCGGGCACAACCGTGGTGATTTTGCTACAAGACCCATCGGGCAATTTGACGGTTTGCCCATCAAGTGTGCCCGTTAGAGGGGAAGTCCGCCGATCAGGCCCGATCGTGTGGACAGGCCTTTAGTCATTTGGCTGTTGAAGCTTACGTAGGGTTTGCCACGGGCCTCCTCACCTCTAAGCAATTGTGCAAGTCGAATCACAAAATCTGTCCTGCAACCACGGGGGCAATGACTCATAATAGCCGCCGTTCTTGAAGACTTGACAAGGTACGAATATTCATTCAGAATTTCAGAGGCAGGTGTTTTGTCATCACTTTGTGGGAGGAGTCATATGTTTACATCATGTAAAACTTTGAACTCATACATTAGTCTGTTCCGCCACTATCTTCGGCTGCTTTATTTTACTTTTATGAATACACTTTTTTCTAATGTAAGTGATAAAGAATGTTGCCGAAAATTAGGTAGGGATGTAAAGTATACTATGGCTAAGTAATATCTTTGTCAAATGCACAGAAAAAAAGTTATTCGGAAAAACAACGGGACAAAGGCTCTCAATATCATAGCAGTAACTCGAACATATAGAAGATGGCTGAAGGAGGAAGTACATCTTAAGTGGTCCTTAAAATACGTTTATTGGCAACGTTTCCAAACACAAACGTTTAATTTTCTGCTGTAAAGATAACGTTGGAATTAACATTAGAAATGCTAAAATACAAATGTAAGATATAATACATTATAAATAACGAAATTAGCCACTAGCTATAGCAAAATCAACTATCAAGAAGAGAGAAAAGGACGAAAGTCATAAGGAACAAACCAGAAATGGCAAAAGGCAACAACTCACGTAAGGAAAAGAAGTTGTCGCAGAAGACTGCTAAGTGCTCAATTGAGGAACAGGTTGTTAAATATACAGAATCCAGGATTGTCAATAAAATCTTTGTACTGTATATTGTGCTTGGATTCACTGGCGTGTTGCCTGATGTTTGAAAATTCAGGATTAGCAAGTTTGTGTGGATCCCATCGAGGCTCATAGATTACATCTAGGGCAATTGAACTTATATACAACACATGAGGTCACCAAAAGTTTTAAGTTTATCCTTGAATGAAAAAAGAAAAACTCAAAGTAAGGGGATTTGTTGGTATGAGGTTCAATTCAATTGCTGGTATACAATTGAATATGAGTTTTCTTAGTACATCATAGAAATTTTTGTCATAAATTAAAGGTACATTTGCATAAAAAGTCTCCTTACCTACTGAGCCGAGCTTGAATATAGAAAACTCTATCTTCAGCAGGGAAGTATTTTAATACAAATTATTTTTCATCTTTGTTAATGTGTTGAATGTAATCAGCTTATGCCTCTTTAAGTATAAATGTGTTAATCTTGACTTTTTACGGATCTTGAAGAGGGACAGTTGTCCGTTACTTTGTAGAATAGACATTGAATAAAGGAGGGATGAGAAAACTGAGGTTTGTTTTGGCGTTGCAGTTCCTCACCCGATTAAGATTTCCCTCAGCTGACCATTACACTACTACTACTACTACAAAAAAAAAGAAAAAAAAAACACCGTTATGTATACGGACATGCCCAGACGCACATGCATTTGTATGTATATGGACAAACTTATGGCATGCACGTAACATCACACGAGGTATCATGCATATGGGTAACAGAAAGAAAGACTATGTTTTGGGTATGTGACTCCAGAAAGCCATGCCTGCGTATATTTACATTTTTGACGATTTATCGGTGCATATAACCGACTTCATACGCATCTGATGTTTTCGAGCCTTTTGGTTTTCATTCCTCTGTTTCATATATGATAATTCTGATCGATATAAGCTGCCTTAAAAACTAAATTGCCTTTTAGGTTTGTTATGCATGAGCATATACCGATATATGCACGTTTTGAATGATGATAACAGTATGCTCATATAAACAAATAGAATACGTTAGCAACTGAAACAAGAATTTTCTTCCAATAACTAAAAGCATTAATTTTCCTGGAAAGGAGGGAAAGCGGTGAAAACCAGCAAGCGCCCACTTCGTGAAGGTGACCCGAGAAGAAAGTAGGGGAGGAGTAGAATTCGCAAAGCTTATGACCTGGTAAACTCACCGGGTAGAGCTTCGCTGAACTCTTAAGGCCTGTCCACACTAAGACATTGTTTGCAAACACTTTTCACCGTATATTTGTTTCACATCCAAAATGGAAAGCATTTAGTGTTTCTGTGTGTATATTTATATATACACATGTATAATGTATGTATATGCTATATAATATATATATATATATGTATATATATATATATATATATATATATATATATATATATATTATATATTTATGCTTAGAAAATCACAGTAGATGCACGAGACTTCATTAAATAAGCGAATACCACAGGAAAATGGTAGTCATAAATCCAAGCGCTTTCCTCTTCTTGACAGTATCTTAGTAAAGACGAAAGCGCTTGGATTTCTGACTATCATTTTCCTGTGGTATTCGCTCATATATATATATATATATATATATATATATATATATATATATATATATATATATATATATATGTGTGTGTGTGTGTGTGTGTGTGTGTGTGTGTGTACATACATACATACATGTATTTATACGTATATTTTTGTATCTTTATTTCAATTCCGCCAGAAGCAAGTCAGCAAGACACGCTCCTTTTTCTAAAGGCTTCCTTACCCATCTCTTTTTCTTTCTCCTGAGTACATTAAAATAGACAAGTAGAATACGGAGGCTACTGCACCTACAAGCAGCCTGACGACAACTGAGGTCTGGACAGGAAACATAGTTTGGAAACTTTGCAAACATTGTTTGCAAAATGTGTTTGAAAACAATGTTGCCTAGTGTCACTCACAGGTGGTAGCCATATGGCCATAGGTGAATGAAAGTCTTGAAAATGAAGCCAAAAACACTGAAAGATGAAAAATCAGAACTGTCATAAGACGATATAAGGGCAAGCGTGAGTATTTGTCAAATATGAAAAAAGTAAATCAAGGATTCTGAGAGACCATTTTGGGACCAGAGCAAATAAATAGAAAATTGTAAGCGAGCATTAAAAAGAGAGTATCCATGAGAGGCCTCTACTGCCTGCCCCGTAACCACCTGCTGTCCCCGAGCAAACATGCCTCAGACCTTGCCTAAGCACTTTAGTCTACGGGCTGGATGGGGGGAGGGGTGGGGCGGGTCTGTGTGCATGAGAGAGGCAGAGTTACTCTTCGGAGCTGATAAATATAGGGTCTTGGCTTAAAAAAAAAAAAAACTTTGGTAGACCACTGGGAAGGTGGGCCTTCTCTTATAATAGACGTTTGAAAATTACTCATTTGAATGACATTTTCTGCACAATCGCATCTGATGAAAATTGAGTTTTCCCTGTAGGTACCTCTTGCTCTAATTTACCTAGAATGATGGTCTCAGTGTCTAGACATATATTTTTGGGTCCAAGAAATTCATTTATGTCATTCAAAAATCAGATAAGCCAATTCCAATGGCTCATTTCCGGTATTTAAAGTCTTGCTGAATCACAATTCTGTGTGATTTATGCTTTATGCCTGTGTGTGAAATTTCATATTTGTGCTGTAAGATTTCAAGTAATTCCCACTTTAATTAGAAAACAAAGTCCTATTCTATCACATGGAAATTTCACTGTAATCAAAGATCAAGCATCATGGACAGCAAACACCAAATTACAGATTTCTCAAAACCTTCCACAATTTTCTCTGATTATTATATGCTAGATTTAAAGCTTCAATTGTGGAAATCTGGCCTTGACTCGCTAGATTTAGCAGATTCTGTGGCAATCAAACTACCTAGTCAAAAGGTTCCTTCTTGGAGTGGTGTGAATGCCTTATGGTCCAAAGAACAAATTCCAGATTCTCAGGTCTCGTTTTTGCCTCTGCTGCCCTTTCCTGTCACTGAGTATTCAATAGTGTACACAGAACTGAATCATTGTCAAGGTCTATTGCCAACTCTGAAGCAGTCAAACTTATCAGTCACATATGATGAAGTGCTTTGCAGAATAGCCAGAGAGATCCACCTGAGGAGTTTCAAGTTGCTATTGGTTGCATTGGGAAATATCTGAAGGACAGTGGTGTTCAGACAATTCTTGCTGGAAGCACAATGTTTCGTACAAATGTTGTTGAAAGTGTCTTGAATGGTTGCAATTATGTAAGGTCACTCACAGGCATGCAGTTTCTAAAGGAAGCACTAGGCAGATTGCAGTTAGGTGCATTTTTTTTAATCAAATCCAAACGGTTATACAAGACTTGCTCAACAGTCTGGCAGCCAAGGACAGGGAAAAAAAGTCTGAAACTATTACAGAATAAACCACTCAAACTCATTGATGACTTTAACAACGGCTACAAGACCTTCAAACACTGGAACATCTTTCTTGAGATGGTGATGTTAGTGGAGAACCTTATTAGGAGTAATCGGGAAGTCAACTGGGACCTCCACATTCTCACTGTCGAGGAACTGTTTCCACTCTTTGCTGCTATTGATGCAACAAATTATCTTCGCTGGTGTTCCCTTTATCTGGAGGATATGAAATGACTTCCAGTTACAGTTCCTGACATACATGAAAATTTCTGTCAAGGGAAGTTTGTTGTAAAACACACTATAGGATGGTCCAAATCTGTTAGAGTATACGTGGCTTAAGAGCAAACAATATATCGTTCTCAGAAAAGTTAGTCTGGAATCAATGGAATGACTTGTCAAAAGGCCTTTGTCACCAAATGGGAACTGATTTATCACGAAATGCTTGAAATCAGCAACTTGCACCGAGAACTTAGTGTATTCAAACCTAAAGATGAAATTGACTTGAACCACAATGTGAGTGACCATGAGACCCAAGGAGGAGAGAAGAATGTCCAGCTTCTCATTGACTTCATCCTCCAGCATGAAAATTCATTCCAGACTCCATCCCAACTGACTGATCTGCACAATATCATCACTAAAGAAGTTATGAGTAAGGAGGCAAGCCAGGAAATTTTGGACATAAACTAGATTGGCTCTGAAATTTGCAGCAAGCTTAGACAGGAAAGGTTGAGTGATAATTCTTGGAAGATAACAGAAAGGCAAAATGAAGAGAGCTGAATCTGCCTACAAAAGAATAGCAAGAGGCATGCCAATTCAATCAGTATTACTGTATGATGTCTCCCAGGAAAAGTATTTATTTGACGAAGATGGTTTCATGAAGAAAGCTCAGAAAAGCACTCTAATCAACAGCTTGAAAAGAACCTTACAGAGGAGGACAAGAAGCCCAATTTTGAGGATCAAAGTTTGAAGTATGGAGTCGTTATTGATGTTATGGCCATCATTCGAAGGATCAAACTTTAGGGATTGAAAACATTTGGCGATCTCTCCAAGAAAGTAAATGAACATGAGAGACGATTTTCCAAATTTGCTCAGAGGCTTGACTATGTTTTTTGACTCTTGTGATCTTCACTCTAACAAAGACTGCAAAAGGAAACGACGATCAACACACGGCCCAATAGAACTAAGTGAAGTTCTTGGAAACATACCTCTTCCAGTGGATATGAACATGTTCTGGGGGGTCTTCATAGAACAAGCTGAAGCTGGAAGTCCTGTTGCATGTGGCAGTAGCTGTTTCTCTGACAAATGCACAGCAAGTGGTGGCTGGTGAAATCAAACATGAGAAACCATACAAGTCTACAATTAATGCAAGAGTTAGGGAAATGTCTGAACTCCATTCCCACATGGAGGAGGCCGATGAAAGAATTGCTCTGCAAACTACCTGAAGTACAACACTGGCTGCGTGATAATACATTCACCAAACAGTGATGTCATCATTCTCCTTTTATATTGTTTCTCTAGCTTTCAAGCCAGTGCTCTCCAGCAATTGTGCGTCAGCTGTGATGTTGATGACTTAAGAAGGTTCTTACCTATTCATACTATGGCTGTATAGCTGGAAGTGACTGTACCAGCAAAGTTGGAACAAAACCAGCCGTTCTCAAGGCAAATCCAGAGCAATTTTTGGCTGAGTTTGGCCACTACATTCATGAGCCAAAGTTGTCTGAGAGTTTGGTAAAAGCTGAGGCATACCTGGTTCAAGTTCTCAAGAAAGGTACAACAATTCAGACAATAATGAATGAGTTGTGGTCTCATTTGTAATTCCACAGCAAGAGAAGCGACGAATTCCCTCCAACTAGGGTTACATACTCGGAGAATGCATTGCAACTAAGGAAATGCTGTGAGTGTTTGGATATGTGCTGAATAATGAGT
>NC_087204.1:63370436-63385436 GCF_015104395.2 Macrobrachium nipponense
CAAGTATAGATATTTGCTGTATAATGTCAATGAAAAGATGCATCACTTCGTTAAAAATAATGTCAACCCCAAGCACTGCCTCAAAAGACCAAACGACAATACAGTGCCAAAGTGAGGGCCTGTAAGTGTTATTACCGGGAAAAGAGAGGTAATAGCAGCAGAGACAGAAATACTGGACTTTAAAAGAAACTCCTGATGCTTTATAGAGTAAAAACAGTTGATTAACCACCATGACTCTCGCATCCTCTCCAAGAAACACGACTGTACAAGAGAGGCAGAGAGGGTTAGAGAGGCCAAGCAAATACGAGACATTATATGTGTATCTCTACTTCTGCCACATAATCAATATTCCTCTGAAGAACAAAGTCCACCCCACCCCCTAACGCAGCTGGAGCCCATCGGACCGACATAATATACAAATGTAAATAACAAGTTGAGTAATATGGGCTTCATTATGCTTGATATGCTGGAATAACTAGGACTCGTCTGTTGAGGAGATTGGCCACGGATATTCACGACAGTGCCATCAATTGGCAGTACTGTGATAAATACAGTTTCCTTCACATAGAAGTGCTATTAGTAGTCAAAATAGATTTATTGGAAGATGAGAGAAACTCCACGCAACTCTCCATTCTTGATACCTTACGTACGTTGAGCTCGTCTCCATTTTTAAGGCCTGTTATACTGTGGAAAAAGCTCTGAGTGCTCCTCCATTCTTGAGACCTCATATGCTATGATAAAAACTTTGGCCTCCTCTCATGTCTGGAGGCTGTCTTCAGATTGAAGCGGAGTTTAAAATCGACGGTTCAGTAGCAGACAAGAGTATGAAAAAGTTTAGGGTTCTGTTAGTCAGGTACTCGCAAGTTCTGGTTCTCGGAACTGTCTAAGCATTGAATCATTCCCCAGTGTGACCTTTATACTCCCTTCCCGAGAACTACCACCCTACCTGCTAGACTACGAGAGAGAGAGAGAGAGAGAGAGAGAGAGAGAGAGAGAGAGAGAGAGAGAATACCTGTCCAAACATCAAAATCCAGTACCTAGCTCGTCATCCCTCCTAATACTTGATAGTGTACTATAGCTAACTTAAATACCTTGTACAGATATTCACTGTTCAACTTTTTGTATTCAAAAAATCAAACTGGATTTTCTAAATAGATGAAACCTTACTGTTCCAGATGTCAACTGATAATAAAAAGACTTTTTGCTAGAATAAAACAATTGACAAGAAAATTATGTGCTGAGCGACTATCAACTTACATACACACACACATAATTTCTTCAAATTTCATGCAGTTGGAATGATCTAAAGGCTTTGTAGCGACAAGCGTATCCAAAAAGCGCTTAGAATTCGAAAAGTCAAGAATCATGTGTCTAATACATTTTATATATATATATATATATATATATATATATATATATATGTATATATATATATATATATATATATATATATATATATATATGTGTGTGTGTGTGTGTGTGTAGAATGTACAGTTCATTTCGTACCAGATACATATTACATGTAAACATAATTTCTTCAAATTTCATGCAGTTGGATTGATCTAAAAGCTTTGTAGTGACAAGAGTGTCCAAAAAGCGCTAAGAATTCGAAAAGTCAAGAAGGCATTGAGGCTAATACCATTTCTTTATTATATATATTATTAATATATAATAGTTATATATATATATATATATAGATATATAGTTCTACACCTAATAAAAGGAGCCCATAAAACACCAAAATGTTAGAGAGAAAATACTATATTTCAGAGACTGCTGTCTCTCTCTTCAGGTATATGAATGAGAAAAGTTTACAGAAAAGGTGGTATTTATACCAAGAGATTCGTCCACAAGTAAGCCAATTTAGGTCACCCCCGCTGATAATCTTCCTTTAATCTTCTTAAGCGTTGGTTGAATGAACACTGCGTCGACGATGTCCGATGTCCAATTCCCTTTTGAGATGTTCATTACCTGCTCTCTTTTATTAAGGCCGATTCCATCATTTGACTCTTGTACCGGCAGTTGCTGCTATAAATTACACGTGACATATTCCAGTTTATTCTATGGTTATGTTCATTTATATGGTTGAAAATAGCCGAGTTCTGTTGTCCATACCTAACTGACCGTTTGTGTTGTATTAATCTCTGGGAAGTGATTTACCTGTAATCCGATGTAAGATTGGTCACAGTCCTGGCATGGGATCTCATATACCCCAGAGTCTTTGGGCGATGTCTTTTGTTGGACGTTAATCAGGGATTTGGCTAAGGTATTTGGGGGGGGGGTAGGTAAATGCAAAAGGGTTGGATTTCCCAAGGGTGTGAGTTACTCTCTTAATCGTCTCCAGGTTGGGGAATTTTTATTTTATTGTTGGGTGTGTCTCTGGTCTTGTCTTTAGGGGGTCGGTAGAAAATTACGTTTGCTTTTTGAATTGCTTTCTCCAATTATATGGTCAGGATACTTTAAAGATGAAAGTTGCTTGCGAATTAGTTCAAATTCTTTTTCCAGGAAATCTGGGGAACAAATTCGTAAGGCTCTTAAGAACAGGTTGCTAGCTAGACCTATCTTGATAGTATTGTCATGATAGCTAAAGTAGTGAATATATGAAAGTGAGAACGTTGGTTTTCTGTATATGGTAAATTTGTATTCTGTCGTGTCTCTGATTATTAAAAACATATTAGGCAAAAAAGGAATTTTGTTGTCTGTTTCCCATTCAACTTTAAATTTGATGCTGGGCACTAATGCGTTTAATTTTGAGAGGAATTCATTAAAATTACCCCACTTATTATCCCAAAATGTTAGTATGTCATCCACGTATCTCATCCACAGCATGTTTTTTGGGTTTTATTGCATTTATTACTGTAGTTTCAAAGTATTCCATGTACAGATTGGCTAAAATAAGGACTTAAAGGACTACCCATACTACACCCGAATTTTTGCTTGTAGAATGATTCCCCGAATGAAAATACGTTATTAGATGCACATAATTCAACTAACTTTATTATTTTGTCAAGTGCCAAAGGGAAATGATCTGAATAGGGGGATAATTTTTCCCTTAAAAACTGAAGAACGTCCTGTACTGGTACTTTTGTGAATAGGGAGTCTACGTCAAGACTCCCTATTCACAAAAGTACCAGTACAGGACGTTCTTCAGTTTTTAAGGGAAAAATTATCCCCTATTCAGATCATTTCCCTTTGGCACTTGACAAAATAATAAAGTTAGTTGAATTATGTGCATCTAATAACGTATTTTCATTCGGGGAATCATTCTACAAGCAAAAATTCGGGTGTAGTATGGGTAGTCCTTTAAGTCCTATTTTAGCCAATCTGTACATGGAATACTTTGAAACTACAGTAATAAATGCAATAAAACCCAAAAACATGCTGTGGATGAGATACGTGGATGACATACTAACATTTTGGATTATAAGTGGGGTAATTTTAATGAATTCCTCTCAAAATTAAACGCATTAGTGCCCAGCATCAAATTTAAAGTTGAATGGGAAACAGACAACAAAATTCCTTTTCTTGATGTTTTAATAATCAGAGACACGACAGAATACAAATTTACCATATACAGAAAACCAACGTTCTCACTTTCATATATTCACTACTTTAGCTATCATGACAATACTATCAAGATAGGTCTAGCTAGCAACCTGTTCTTAAGAGCCTTACGAATTTGTTCCCCAGATTTCCTGGAAAAAGAATTTGAACTAATTCGCAAGCAACTTTCATCTTTAAAGTATCCTGACCATATAATTGAGAAAGCAATTCAAAAAGCAAACGTAATTTTCTACCGACCCCCTAAAGACAAGACCAGAGACACACCCAACAATAAAATAAAAATTCCCCACCTGGAGACGATTAAGAGAGTAACTCACACCCTTGGGAAATCCAACCCTTTTGCATTTACCGACCCAAATACCTTAGCCAAATCCCTGATTAACGTCCAACAAAAGACATCGCCCAAAGACTCTGGGGTATATGAGATCCCATGCCAGGACTGTGACCAATCTTACATCGGATTTACAGGTAAATCACTTCCCCAGAGATTAATACAACACAAACGGTCAGTTAGGTATGGACAACAGAACTCCGGCTATTTTCAACCATATAAATGAACATAACCATAGAATAAACTGGAATATGTCACGTGTAAATTTATAGCAGCAACTGCCGGTACAAGAGTCAAATGATGGAATCGGCCTTAATAAAAGAGAAGCAGGTAATGAACATCTCAAAAGGGAATTGGACATCGGACATCGTCGACGCAGTGCTCATTCAACCAACGCTTAAGAAGATTAAAGGAAGATTATCAGCGGGGGTGACCTAAATTGGCTTACTTGTGGACGAATCTCTTGGTATAATACCACCTTTCTGTAAACTTTTCTCATTCATATACTGAAGAGAGAGACAGCAGTCTCTGAAATATAGTACTTTTCTCTCTACATTTTGGTGTTTTTATGGGCTCCTTTTATTAGATGGAATTCTGTTGTTACAGAACACTTTTACCAGTCATATTCTACACATATATACATACATATATATATATATATATATATATATATATATATATATATATATATATATATATATATATATATATGTATATATATGTGACCAGTATAGTCTACATATATATATATATATATATATATAAATATATATATATATATATATATATATATATATATATAGATGTTAGACTATCTGGTCACTTTTTACCACATACCTATGTAATTGTAATAGCCACAATTCCCTCTTAACTTCTCTAATTCCTCGCGGTTTTTTCAGGGAGGGGTTGGGGGGGTGGGGGGTGGGGATAACGCTTGTCAATACAAAGCTTTGAGACCCAAATTACCATTACCATGACGAGGTCACGTTGCCGACCTGACCACGAGAAGGATAAAAGTCTATCACTTCTCGTACGTACATATAACTGTCGTTTTCAGATATATTTATTTGAGCTGGAATAGACCCATCCTCACCATTGCAGCCAAGTGGACAATCGTTTTTATTGCTTTTTATGCTAAATTATATATTGGATCTAATGGTCACTGTTTATGTACCAAATATATATGTAATTGTAATAGCCACGATGCCCTCTTAACGAACTCTGGTTACCATAATCACGACAATGTCACGTTGCCAACCTGACAACGAGAAGGATAAAAGTCTATTACCTTTTATTCATAAATATACCTGACATTTTCAGATATATTTATTAGAACTGGAATAGACCTATCCTCACAATCGTAACCGTGTGGGCAAACGTTTTATTGCTTTTTAGGCTGAATTACATGTAGAATCTATTGGTCACTTTTCACATTAATAATATAAAATAGCCACAATGTAATCTTAACTTCTCGAATTTTTAACATTTTTGTGTGAGGGTAACGATTGTCACTACAAAGCCTTGAGATCCAAAGCTATGATGGCGGGGATAGGTCTATTCCAGCTCTAATAAATATATCTGAAAACAACAGGCATATGTATGTACGAGAGGTAATGGACTTTTATCCTTCTTGTGGTAAGGTTGGCAACGTGACCTTGTGATTATAGTAACCTGGATACATTTCCTGCTACCAGACATCATAATTTCTTAGTATTTCTTGCACTTGGATTTTAAGGGTTTTGTAGTGACAAGCGTATCCCCACCCAAAAAAAAAAAATGTAAACAATTTGAGAATTTAAGAGGGCATTGTGGCTATTGTAATTACATAAGTATTTGGTAAAAAGTGATCAGTAGGTTCTACATATATTTCAGCCGAAAAAGCAATAATAATGATTGCCCACTTGGCTATAATGGTGAGGATGGGTTTATTCCATCTCTAATAAATATATCTGAAAACAACAGGCATATGTACTTACTAGAGGCGATAGACTTTTATCATTCTCGTGGTCAGGCCAGCAACGTGACCTCGTCGTGATTCTGGTAACCCAGTCTCGTTTCCTGCTACCGGACATTATAATTTCTTCATATTTCTTGCATTTGGATCTCAAGGGTTTGTAGTGACAAGCGCACCCAAAAAAGTGGGAAGAATTCAAGAGGTTAAGAGGTCATTATTATTACAATTACACACACACACACTCACACATACACACACACAACCACCACACACACACACATATAGATATATATATATATATATATATATATATATATATAATATACACACACACACACACACAACATATAGATATATATATATATATATATATATATATAATATTACACTACATACATATATGTAATTGTAATAGATTCTACACACACACATACACACATTTATATATATATATATGTGTGTGTGTGTGTGTGTGTTTGTGCAATGCTGGTCTTGTGATTGTGGATGTTGGAAGCTTCAGGCCTGCAGCATGTAATCCTGAAACTGATCCTTGATGACAACGTATTCGGACTCAGCAACCGCTTAGTGCATCCAACGGAACAAGATCCCAGTTCACAAAAGCGGATCCAATCTGTCCTTATATCTGAAAAAAAGATCCTATTGTTGGAGGGTTTTCTGGGATAAATTTAAAATTGACTGCTGGCAATCAACTTTCTTCGAAACTTATTTTTATAAATGAAAGGAAACTTGTAAAAAAAAAAGTTTATGGACGTTATACACTAATGGAGTAAGGTTTAATACTTTTAAGGGCATAGATTTTCTGTTAATCAGATCTCATTGAAAGTAGTTTCTTGCAGGAATCTTTATGTCGTCGTTTTTTTTATTCTCATGCAGTACCAGTTTCTGTTAAAAAAGCCGCAGACTTTCTTCATTTCCGTCACGACAGTTGTTCCGCCACTCTTGGGCATTTTTAAGTAGCTGATGAGTGAAAAAAGTGTTTCTTATCTCCATGCTGAGGGAAAAGTACTGAGACCTGAGCAGTGAAGGGTAAATGATGAATCACTTTGGGGTCGCCGCTATAGGTGCAAAGTGCACGTGGAATAATGTATCGTAGAATTATGAATGCAAAGTTAAAATGAATATTCTCGTTTTAATACTATATCCACAGAATTTACGTAAAACTTGTTAATAATTCTGTAAAAATGTATACGTGCATGTTTGAGGAAAACTTAAGAAAATGGAAATATATTACAAAATTTATATTTGAGATATTGTGTTCTTATGATAACATATCAATTACAAATGTCTAATCATGTATAAAAAATGTACTATACGTGTGTATGAGATATCCAGTTTTCAAAAATTATAAGTATGCATATAATATATTCGATAGTATATATGCCGGACAAATATTACCGTTCGTGGTTTCTGTCGAACGAGACCTCGGACGCACGAGAAGCTGCTATTTGAACTCCCTAGGAAACTCTCGAGAGGTCTCTTGCCGGCGGCCATTTGTCCGGCATTCGGGCGTTCGCTCTGCTCTCTGGTTCCCGTTCGATCGTCTCGCGTGCTCCTCTTTCTGCTGGAGAGCAGCATGTGATTCGCAAGGTATATAGAATGGTCCGACTCCGGATATTTCGGTTCAGTTTCTGGATGGCGACGCTTTCCGCTTCAAATTCAGGCAGCACATTCGAGCGGTTGATTGGTCAGACCATTGGGTTACATCCCTGTAGGTGAGTCTTGGCTTCGCCGTGTCCTTAAGACCTCAGGCTATTGACGCAGGCTTTTGGAGACCTCAACTCTTGACCTTTTTGGTAAGCTTGCAAGCGACCGCTTTGTTGACTCCACGATACACCTAATTGTCAGCGTGCCACCATTACTGCGGGGAGAGATATTCAGTTACGCTTTGAAAGGATCATATACCGAAAATAGCAAGAGAAAGTGAAAGGCCGGTTTTAAAAGGGTATGGCAATTAATATTCAGTCGATAAGCTGATCAGCAACGGCTCCTTCTCTTGTTTCCTATCACATGGTCCTGATTCAGCATTCGTTAAAACATAAGAAGAGCGACCAAAACCAAAAGGACATTATATATATATATATATATATATATATATATATATATATATATATATATATATATATATATATATATATATATATTCAAAAACATTCGTTCACTGGTAATTGTTCATTACATTTTTCCACAACAGATGCAAAAGAGACGTGGGCGCGAAACTTTCTTTTTCGAGAGTTTCACTGTAGGACAGGCCCAGCAAACAATTATCCTAGTACGTCCATTTATTTACCAAGTGTTAGAAATGCATTTCCTAGAGAAAATTATTTCCTGGCCAGAGTAAGACTGAGAATGTTATCTTTGTTGTATTTTCCTTTACAAAATACTGTATAAATGTGCTTATGCTTGCCGTCAAGGTATAAACTTTAAGGAACTCAATACCTTCGCAAAACTCTGTATGAGATCACACTGACATGTTCTTTTTTCTATTGAATTACACAAACGTTAGAAAATCTCATAGACAGGCACACAAGCATATATAATAATATATATATATATATATATATATATATATATATATATATATATATGTATGTATTTAAGCATGTATGTATGTAAGCATGTACATATGTATGTATGTATGTGTGTGTGTATGTATGTATGTATATAAGTAATGATGTTTACTAATTTTTACTTTTACAGGAAATAAGGAGGTGAAGTTTTTTCATTTTTCGTTCGTAATAAGAATGATACCGCTGAAAATCTTATACTATAACTGCAAACCATTAAAAACAAAACATCTATGTGACAAAGTTTAAACAACATTTCTCTATGACGAAACAACCCGAGCGAGGCTCACGGTAAACACAGTGACGTAGCTATGACGCATTACTTACGTCTTGATAACAAGGTGATGACGTCCATTAATCAAAATGCTGGTTTTTCGGCCGCCATCGAAGGAAAAAGAACGGTGTACAGATCACAGGCTCTGAATTCAAATTCGTTGTTCGAGTAGGAACTTCCATCAAGTTTGTTTCCTTGATCTTTGCGAGGGAGCGAAATACCTAGACATTATTTGAGTCCTCTCCTCATATTTAGCACTCTTGAGTTCTTTCCTCTGTTGCCACCCTTGCGTGCCTGAACTCAGTAACTAATTCAAACGCACATATAAATTCATACAGGATTCGACCATCTCAACGAATTGCGACTGGAACTTCTCCCTCAAGTTTTTATTCTCAAAACAGCAAAGTCACCAAGTAGGCTATGAATAATAAATAAATCACTGATGAACTCATACGGACATTTCATTTTCTGTAAAATGGACACACGCACCCACACGCTACAATTCTTTAGAATAAACTGAGCATACTTAAATGTAAACAGCATATCAGTAAAGGGTGATAATAAATTTATAATCATGTTATACTGAACGAGAACAAGACAAAATATACTGAGAATTGAAAATTCCCATTTTTGTGTTATATACAATTAATCAAATAAAAAAATCTGCAATTTGATCAGTTATCAGAAAATACATGAAATGATTTCACTTGTGACTTTTCAAGTATTGAACTATTCCTTAAATATTTTAGAACCACAGATAAACTAATTAGAGATTCAAATTTTCCCATGTAACAGAATTCTTCAAGGACATTATACAAGGAATTCAAACCAGTGTCAATATTTCTACATTGTACATTTACAACGATAACAGTCTTTCTCAAACGAATATCTAAAACTAGAAGGGTAACAAAAAATAACAATATTCACGGACATTTACGTTGAAACAAGATAAGGTGTTACCAGTCTTCAGATGTTTTATATAATTCATACATATTTCAAAAGGTTATCAGTTTCCATCACGATTTTTTTTTTTTTTTTTTTTTTTTTTTTTTTTTTTTTTTTGCTTACGATTCATACTCGCGGGAAATTCACTTTACCTCAACCGCCAGACAGGAAGATGTTTGGAACCAGATGTCGATTTAACTGTACCCAAAACCCAAGGAACTACAGCATTACTCTTAATATATATCCGCGAAGTGACAAGAGCGGCTGACGCATCAAGATATTCAAGTACCGTTCAAGACATTCCCGGATGTTGAGAGGGCAGTGGGCGACTTCTCGGAACCACACCTTTGTCAGCCATCGAGTCTACATCTGGGGATCGTTTTTTTTTTCTTTTGCCAGACCTTTGCTTTTATTTATCAAATGAGTTTCGGGAGGGGTCTCTTGAAGTAGTAACTAATGTTTGTAAATTTAGTCTGCAACATGAGAGATTCATGCACAAGTATCTCAAAACTGACAAAACAGTTTCCGAGGACGTAAGCAGTTTTTTTTCTCTAAATTTCCCTTAGAAAATAGAACAAAATTCAAATGAGAAAAAAATGCTCATATGAAAAGGGAAGATATCGTCCGAAGTGCACTGGGAAATGTCCATGCGATCGGAGCATGCCGACTTACACTAATAAGGCGCGTCGTTAGGATCCACCACAGTCCGTTGTTGGCAGTCGTCCGTGGCTGACGTACCGAAGGAGACGATTCTCCACTCTACTTCACCTCCCAGGCCGAAGCACACTCGAGACACATCCATACTCCTCACCAGAGGCAGAGCTACGAAGTCTTTTGCGGCAGTGGGAGAAGAAGAAAGGCTACTTGAGAGATCATGTCTCTAATCAAGACTGCAATCGTCTGCCTGACAGCAGCCATCATCTTCGTCCTGGTTCAGGGTAAGTGCATTAATCTGAAGTCGTTCATAAGGAAATCTGTTTGTTTCATGCAAGGAAAGGCTGAATGAATGCAGGAAATGGTGTGCTGCATTTTAGACGGTTTCAGTTCTTAAGGTATTAATATGTCATAACTGTCCAACTTCACTTAATTCGATGTTGGCCTATGTTCAGCTACGTCTGTTGCTGAGTTTTAGTCGACATGTTAATTACAGACTAAAAGGAAGTTTTGGGAATTAAAGCCAGGAAAGAATAAAGAACTGAGAAATAGACAATCGTAATCCTTAAAAGGAAGAATATATGATTTATAAGTAATCTACTTAGAGGGAAGCCATCAGTTATGACTCTCTCTCTGCAGCTAGAACAGCAATAATTGTTCCTTGCAATAATCACAATCCAGTGATATTTACCGTTTGTATTGAACTGAATTGACCCCAAAGACTCGTACGCGTAAGAAACTGATGTATGCTTTGGGCGCTTACGTGTTTCGCGGGGTTGGGGGTTTGGGGTTGTGGGAAGAAAGTTGCAGTACTCTAGTGGCCAGGAACGTGGAGCTCAGGGTAGGGGCAGCGTTATCTATAGCTATACTGTGTAAACTTTTTTATTTGTCAGGGATTCCTACCTACGACTTACGTGTAGATTTTAATTTCAGCTTAATCACGGTAATCTGTACTTGAAGCTGCCAATGAAAACTCAAAATGGTAATTTCTTAGTGTATCATTGAGCATCTCATCTTTTACAGGAGTAGATCTTCTTGAAGTAACAGCGCAAGTGACTAAATAAATGTATCCAAGACATGCAATTAAGTCCGAGAGAGAGAGAGAGAGAGAGAGAGAGAGAGAGAGAGAGAGAGAGAGAGAGAGAGAGAGAGAGAGAGAGAGAGAGAGAGAGAATAATAATAGAAGGTCCACGAGTGAAAATATGTAAAAATTCCCATTTTTCTCGTCTTGTTACATTATTTTCAGTTAGACATCACCCGTATAAATCATACTATTTCAGCAAAAAAATGTTTTCTGAAGAAAATTGGGAAAATACCAATGGAAAATATCCTTTTCACCTAAGTAATGAATGCATTTACAGAACCAGACGTTAAGTAGAAAAACAGAACACGGCAGTACTTGAAATGAACCGAGGTTTGTCCATAATCTCGCATAAACTTTCTGATTTGGTTTCCTTCGATCCCGGGAGTTTTCCTGCGGTAACTTCATTCCATGTTAACTTTTGCTACCAAACCTGAGAGTTAAGATTGATCTTTTTGTCACTGATTGTCTAAGGCAGCACTGAAGCTGGGAGATTTTCCTAATAGTTGGGTCGTGTTTTTGCGAGATAGACACTCATTTTTCTCAGGTAAACTGCATAGTTTGCTTCATTTGTTAAACTAAACCACTTGAGAAATGCACAGCTGCATGTGTCTGTGTAGCATCACTAGCTATCGGGTTAGATAAAAAAAGAAATAATAAATGATCAGATTGTTATCAGAAAAGAAACAATTTCGATACCATTCGCCTGTGCGTGACCTAACAAATGTTATTTGATACTGGACTCACAATACCTGCAGAATAACTCAAACCCAATAGAAATTATAATTTTAGCGGCTACATACTTGTGAATATAAAAAGTCATGTGTAACGGACAATAATTCACTCACAAACACTTTTTATGTGACGTATATTTATATATATATATATATATTTATATATTATATAATAAATATAATTATATATATATAATAATATAATATTTATATATGTTTATATGTATGTATGTATGTATGTATGTATGTATTTGAAAATATTGGAACACATGGCAAAAAAAAAAAAAAAATAAATAAATAAAAGACGGACAATAATTCACATCACAAACACTTTTATGTACGTATATATATATATATATATATATATATATATATATATATATATATAGTATATATATATATATGTATGTATGTATGTTATGTATGTAATGTGTCTGTGTATGTTTCTATATCTATGTATGTTTGGATTTGAAAATATTGGAACACAGGGCAAAAAAAAAAAAAAAAAAAAATAAATAAAAACAAAAAAAAGAATATCCATAACCAAAGGAAAGAGAATCATCATGCATGTATCTGACTCTTCGTGGAACCGTTCAATAATGTCCTGGATGCAGCCAAGTATGTAATTTTTTCCAAAGGAAAAAAAAGCGAGAAGAAATGTCTGGTGCAAAATTGGGTAAGGGCCATAGATAGCGTAGGATACTGCTGACGGGATCTTGTTTGGTATTATTTGAGTGGTGGTTGGTGTTTCCAGTAGGATATGACCTTCCAGTCAAACACAACTGGGTTGCGTGAAAATTCACAAGCCTTCCTTCTATCGTCCAAAGTAGGTCACGCAGTAAGACTTTCCTTTTTTCTTCACACGCCCCTTGTGTTTGGTTGAGGGACGACAGGGCGTGGGAAGGGAAGGAAGGGCAAAGACTGTCACTATCTATATGCATATATATATATATATATATAATATATATTATATAGTAGTATCTGACATATATTATATTATATTATATATATATTATAAATATATATATATATATATATATTATATATATTAATATCTATATACTTCCGTTTTCTTAATCTTTTGGCACCGACTAAATTATCCATGTAATATCCATAGATAGGATTATCTACGGTATATGTTCATGAAACAAAGAAATATTTTTTACTATAGCAAACTCCTCAATAAAGCAATACCTCAAGATAAAATCTCTCAAATAGAAGCGATTTCCTCCTTAATGGCCTTTGTATGGTCGTCTTCTCTGGATGCCAGAAGAAAGAGAAAAGTCTGAGAGGCTGCAGAGGCTTTATCGTCGGCTTCCTTCCACAGCCTTTCTCTCCTTTATTACTTTTCTAGTCAAACCGGTCCTTGACCTTGATGGATAACACGCCAAGTCCTCTTACCACAGCTGGAATCCAGAGGATGGCGCTTTCGGTAAGAAACGGTTTACTAATATTTTAAATTAACAGTGCTTTCTTTTAGTATAATCCTTAGCTATAGTCAACTCGCTAAGTTTCATTTATGCACTTCTGGTCTCACAATAACAAACTTAAACTTTAGAACAAAAGAACAACAAAGTAAAAAAAAAAAAACTGTTTTCAGATATGTGTAAAAAAAAAGAAATAGAAATCCCCCTGAGGATGAAGACAGTTTCTAAGAGGACAGAGAGAGAGAGAGAGAGAGAGAGAGAGAGAGAGAGAGAGAGAGAAGACATAAATTATCCAAAATGCAAATACCTGGCTCAGGTTCATGGCCAATGAAGTAGCTGAGTCATTAAGTATTAGTCAATAAGTTCCCGAAAGTTATTAGAAGTCGCTTTTGACACAGGTCAAGGATTCACTCAAGGTGGCGAGAAAGACTCGATAGTTTTTTTTTCTTAATCGCATCGTAAAGGAAAATACAAAAATACAAACGTGCTTCATTTTTAAGAGGATAGCAGTGACAGTACTTTGCAACAGGCTGTTATTAAATTCTTGTTTCTGCATAGGACAAAACCTTCATTTCTGAAACAAAAATCTCTCTCTCTCTCTCTCTCTCTCGTCTCTCGTCTCTTCTCCTCTCTCTCTCTCTCTCTCTTACTCTCTCCTTCCCCACACACACACACACACACACACACACACACACACACACAAAGGGGAAAATAAAAGAATGATAAAAAGCAATGATAGGAGAAGACTAGAGAGTAATTGGGATACAGGATGGGTATCTTTGAAGGAAATCAAAGAGTAAATCCATCTTTCGCAATACTTCTTAGGCTTGTTCAGGCTTTCAGGAACGCATTCAATTGTCATGTTATCCTTGCCAAACTTAGCAGGGGGAACTCTCTTAACCTTATGGATCGTCTCTTGGAACTGACAAACACGAGTTTATTCGGGAAACGAAGTTCATGATATGTCACCTTTTCTCGCAGAGCAGTTGTCCTTCTCATAGAGCAGTTTTTCCTAAAAGATGAGAGTTTGATAAAATTGGCTCGACTCATCGACCTGATTATTCAGAGTGACACATTGCATTACCCTAATATAATGAAATGAAGTATTTCCAAATAAAAAATGAAGTCGTGTAAATTAAATCACATATACTTTGAAGAAAAAAACAACAGTAATGTTTCAAGAGAAATAAAACTAGGGTCTGGCCATGCTTTAGTAAAATGTGGTCAACAAAAAACAACTCATTTCATGATAATCATAATAGACACAGCAAGTCCACTAGCTTTCTGGTGATTGGTTAACATGCATTATACCTTTCGGGAGATCACTCGACCTTTTGAAAGTTTGGATACATTTTCGCTCATTTTGTAGGTTTTCTGTGCAGATATATTCGTGCAGAAATTATTCCATGGAATTAACTTACAGAATTTCACTGTGAAGCAGTTTCCTAGGG
>NC_087204.1:63390436-63400436 GCF_015104395.2 Macrobrachium nipponense
AAATTTCAAAAGAGTAATAGAAGGTAGTTGGAACATAAAACCTCTATTGCAGTGCATGTATATATATTTAAATGTGCATATATATATATATATATATATATATATATATATATATATATATATATATATATATATATATATATATATATATATATATATATATATATATATATATATATACATACATAAAGTATATATTCCTGTACGTTTTCCATCGAAGTGGGAAGTAGGTGGTTCCTTAGACAGAGGGAAAAATTTTGAGTAATTGCTGATTCAGGTATTACTTTGAGTGGGAAATTTTCAGCACCTTAGACGAGTTATACAAGCACATAAAAGACCCAAGTTTAGAAAGTCGAGCCACTTATTACTCTATTCACCTCCCTCTTGTCTGTCTGTTTCTCGATTGCTGAATATGGAAGAGCTTCCATTTCATACACATTCCATTCGACTGCCCATCCCTCTCAAAATAGAAAATTGATTCCCTCCATCTATGTATCTAAAGCCTTATTTTGCACTTCCAATCTGTACATTGAGCACGGGTTTTACATTTTTGCTGGATTTCCCGTAGATTCGTTCCTTGGCAGTAGTGATCCCATTCTTATTAATAGGATCTTTCAGTCCTCTTCCTCCCTGTTGCCAGGTGACTTCCATCCTTTCTTTTATGGGTATTAATTCGGCCACTGGCTTGTTAGCTCAAAGGGAATATTCTCTCCCCTCTCAAACAGTCTCCAAAGACCTGTCAGACCATGTAGTCCGACATTAACGGCGTGGAAGTCAGTAATCCGCTCACGATTTGTAGTTCTTTTCCTACAAATGCCAAGTTGTGGAATTCTCTACATATATATTTCCGTATTTATTGACTGAAATCTTTTCTTAATTCTTTCCGTCTTTCTTTTTTCTTTCTAATGTTTATTTGGGTCTGGGAAGGAAAAGGCAATACGGGCTGCTTCCCATTGGTCTCTCCTCTTGAAACGAAATATCTCCAGCGCTTGCCATCGCCTCTCCTCTTTCCGATCAGTGCTTCTAATCATGAAATCATTTTATTCTCGCCACACGACCAAATCGCCTCTGATGACTATGATGAGTTCTTTCACCCACTTGAACATTTTGGCCTATTACACACACACACACACACACACACACACACACACATATATATATACATATATATATATATATATATATATATAATATATATATATTATATATATATATATATACATTAAGCTACAAATATCCTTTAATATCCAATTCACTCTACCTCGGAATTAATATTTTCCCATATATGCTAACCGAAGGGATATTTTTAGTTGATAATAATTTAGTTTTCTCGTGGGTTCGAACCAGCGCCCAGGGGGCAGAGGAGAAATCAGGAATTTAGTGAAGTTAGCGACTCGGCCACCAAGTGAGGTACAAGTTGATACCGAATCCGACTTTACTAATCACTGTTGAACTCAGGTATTTGTAATTAGAATCGATATCCAACCCCCTCTGCCATGTTAACCAAGTCGAACGTTTCCCTTCTGTTAACATATATGAAAATATATAAATTCCGAGGTAGAGCGAATTGTATATGAAAGGACATTTGTGGCTTAATGCATGTATGTGAATCACGGTGATGTGATAAAAATTCATGCAATTATATATATATATATATATATATATATATATATATATATATATATATATATATAATATATATATAATATCAAACGATTCTTATTTGCATCTGCATTCAGAATGAACACTCCACTTTCATAAATGAAAAAAGGTTCAACAATCACTTTATTCCTTCTGACTAGATATGAATATAATTTCGATTAGCAGTAAATGGCTTTCATATAAGCCTTGGGAGCTCGTCTAACACCCATAGAAAGTCAGCCACGCTGCGCAGCAGGTGAAGGCTGTTATGCTGGATCATTTGTAGCTGCTGTATTGCTATTATTTTCAAGAAAATGGGAATTCCTGCAAAGGTACTGGTGTTGCCATCCGTCGATTCACATAAGTAAGTGCTCAACGACGAAGAGAACAGACTAAAAAAAAAAAAAAAAAAAAGACCCTCCTAATTCATGCAAGCAGACCCAGATCTCTAAGGTGTTCCGGTGTCTCTTCTGTTACATAATTGACTTGTTTGATACCGGGATCATACATCTGCCCTCAAGCAAGATTGTATGTGTTACTTGCATCATATCCTTGGCGTTAGTACTCGTGCGCCAAAGACTATCTATGATATGTATTGTACTTGAACACTTATTACCCTAACGTCACGCAATTAGTTGCTTTAGAAGCATATTTCTAAATGGGATTGATGCAAGTTATGATAACTTCCTAGCATTACCGAAAGTCACGAAGACATTGAAATAAATCCTAGATGGAATGCTAATCGTATGTTTAAGGAATCCTGAAGCACAGGAATTCAGTTGCTGCAAAAGGCCCAGACAAATCCGGTACTCATGATTACTAAATGAGCATGCATCGACCTTTATGGCCAACCGGGACGAGAGCTGTTAAACCACCATCCCACAAAGAGAATGCAGGGAACGATCCTGTCATTATGCGCGCTGCGTCTCGTGACCGCATGTGGAAAAAACCATCTGGCTAAACTCTCTCGTGACGACAAAGTCGCTTCTCAACTATTAACATCAAGTTTGTTTTGTTTTGGTTTTAACCTCGTAGGAGAAGTGGTGATGTAACGGGGAGTTCATTCACGGAACACGTAAAAACGAAGCAAAAATAACTGTCATTTCTGAGAGGACGTTTTGTGGCTTGAGGCTTCCCCAGATGTCCTCGAGCTACCCTGACAAGAGACGCACTTGGGTTCCGAGCTTCATATTGTTTATCGAGTATAATTTTACCTGAAATCAATCAAATTTCCGTCTCCTCTTGACTTGTGGATAAGAATCTTTTCTTAACATTATGGATAAGGAGAACAAATACCTTTTAAAACCTTGACTTAGAAGTACAGGGCCAGATTTGAGAGTACAATAGTCAAACTCCTGCCTCTGCGGAAAAGTCGATCTTTAATTGTGCATAAAGACTGTTCTGCGCGATATAGTTTGAATGATCTACTATCATTTATGGCCCTAACCTTCAAAGTCAAGATTTTATTGGTCACATCTATAATATTAAGAAAGAGAAGATAGGGGTACACGACTGTTTTATAAAATTTATTTGAAAAGATGCTATGTGCGTAAATCCAGTTGTTAAACTGCTAAACCTCTTATTTTATCATGTACGATGATCACATGAGAAACTTACCATTCATTTATGAATATCTTTTTCAATGAACAAACTAGTTGACGAAGCAACATCTTGGTTTGATTTCATTTAGTGCACTACATCGGGTTTTCTCCTTTTCCGTGATTCATTGATCGTTAATGAAGAGTATACGACGTGAGGCGTCACGAGTGGCCCATCTCCCGGATGTCTATTCAATTCATCCCATCAGACAAAGAGATCAATATAAGGGAATGCGAGGCCGTTTGGCTCTTGCGATCTCTTTCGCAATAGTTCCTTGAATAAATTATCCTCTTGAGAAGGACATCAACTGGTGCACCGGTAACCACATCACCTAACGAGATCACGGGATTTTCTTATACAGACGATCTTATCTGCCGCCTTCTCTCGTTACGGGATCTCTCTCGCGTTCTCTCTACACTTACCTAAAAGCAAACATTCATTGATCGTAAACATTTACGCAGACATACTTACATAAAAAATACACAAGTATAGATATACAGGCGCCTGTAAAGTTAAGAATAATTTCTTCCTGTTGCACTACCGGAGCATCACGAAATTACATTCATGAAGCAATTATGTGCACAACCTACCTGTAACGATTGCGAAGGTATTCTAAGCCACCTTGCGATTTTATCTTCAACATCCGGGTCTAAGTTGATCACAAATTCTGGACGTCTCTCTGTCTGTCTGTCTCATTTGCCTTCTTTCACTCGTACCATGAATAAATACACACAAATACACACACACACGCACACGCACACATATATACGTATATATTTCACAGGAATCTTTGCGTAGATGTTTCTCTAAAATAGAACCTGAATTTCAGTGACTGGAAAATTCTCTCAAGGTCTCCTACATTCCTGCTGCCTTCCCTTCTCCTCCCCCTACTCCTCTTGCTTTTTTATCCTATCCCAAGGACACGCACGGCACTCCTGCATTCCTATATGGACCCTTCAGCCAAATTACAGGCATGTCACAATTACGGCTCAGTCATTATTGATATGATGAAATATCAATCTCGGAAACTGTGCTTTTCGGTACTACTTCTTAACGATATATATATATATATATATATATATATATATATATATATATATATATATATATATATATATACGCAGACACATAAATATATATATATAATATATATATATATATGTGTGTGTGTGTGTGTGTGTGCGTGTATATATATATATATATTATATATATTATACATATATGTATATATATATATGTATACCATATATATATATATATATATATATATATATATATATATATATATATATATATATATATACAGAGAGAGAGAATGAGAGAGAGGAGGAGAGGTTTTTTTTTTGTTGGTAGGACAGCGAGAGAGAGACGAGAGAGAGAAGAAGAGAGAGAGAGAGAGAGAGAGTGAAAGCTCAGGCTTCATTACAAAATCAAGATCTTGGAGAGCAAACAAGACTAGACCCAACACACCCATTCCTTTATAAGGAAAGCGACGATGAGGCGGCCAACAACAGAGGGATATTCTGAAGGTTTCATCCTAGAGGGCGTCATCTCTCTTGGCTGTGTGACTACGAGTTTCGATCGTGATGCCCGAGGCATATGTCTGTTGGGGTCTGGTATAATAAATCTTATAGCGTCATTTTGGTACACGCCAAGGAAGATATACTCGTATTGACTGATTAAATGATGATTTTCTAGATGTTTTACGAATTTCTGCACTTGTGGCATTAAAGTAACTTCCATAGGATATCTATTTTTCAAACTGCGTTATTGTACAGCAGAACTGAAAGGATGATCTTCTATGGAAAACAGATATTGATTTACTTTGGCACACAACGAGTGAAGACAAACTGACCTTACGAAAAAGTGACTGTCCTTTTTTAAATGACTATACGACTATATTTGGTGTCGTTTGATTTTCTAGAATATCATGGCGCTCGAAATCATGTCAGTCGAACATTTCATTTATTGTAAAAATAATGAAAGATCTACACATCATTTTGCAATACTTATTTTATTTACTTCAAAGCACAAAAAATTGAATTAGGGCAAATTCATTGACTAAATATTTAATAGGCAAACTCTGTAATATTAGGAAAATATTTTTGGTACAATAAGCGAAAGGAACATTGCTTAAGCGAACCACGTTAATTCTCTTTCAGGGCAAGGCTCAGTGCAGCCCAACTGTCTGGGCTGTATTTGCGAAGCTTCCACCCAGTGCAATGTCAGTGTGGGCTGTCACACTCCTTACGCAGGGGCCTACTTCTGCGGACCGTTCCTCATTTCATGGGCTTACTGGGCTGATGCTGGCAAACCCGTCATCGCCAACGATGACCCAAACAGGCAAGGAGGTAAGTCAGTCAGAGGCATTCTCAGAGTCTGAATTTTCTAGCTCTAGTAAAGTTTATATATAATATACTATACGTGTACTTATATTATATATATATATATATATATATATATATATATATATATATATATGTATATATGTATGTATGTATGATGTGTGTATGTATTAGTATATGTGTTATATATATATATATATATATATATATATATATATATATATAGATAGATAGCAATGAGATAGATATAGATAGATAGATAGATAGGATCAATGCTTGAGAATATAGTTGAATCCATGGTAGAAGGTGAGTGAAATTGGAACTTTGAACAAGTACTTTCATACTTTATTTTTACATTCTCATGTTCATGTGAGGATGACGAGACCTAGTTATACAAAGGGAGGGAGGGGTTAAAGTTTATTAATTTTAACAGAGTGTTCTTTAAGCAAAAAAGACATGGAGAGAGGATCAAGAGCTATTCCAGGGTGGAGTTTTATATTCCTCGTTGACGTGGCTTCAGTAAAATTGGCCTCCAACAGATTCCTTTTCCTCTGGTCATTGACCATGTGGATTATCAGTCTTATTCCAGTTAATGACATTGTCTGTCTTAAGCCAATGATTCACAATGGCATTATTCGTTAAGCCTCTTGAAATGGCATATTTGTGCTGAGAGCATCATATTTTTATTACTTTCGAAGTCTGACCAACATATGTATACAATATTGTTAGAATTGGGCAGGCTCTTTTAAATTAATTAGTTTATTTCTCGAAATATTATTATATTTAAATACTAAGTTGATATCAATAGTTTTTAAAATGTTCAGGACTACAAATTCTAAGAGCTCTGAGATACAAACTGGAAAATATTTACATCTTAATTTGTTTAGCATGGTTAAAGTAAAAATGAATATATGACACGTTATTCGTGGGTTTCCCATATACTTTAAAACACATATTGGTGTTATCTCTAATAAATAAGACATAAAAAAATGGAAAACAAATATTTCTTCATATTCTACTATGAATTTTATGATGGTACTAGTTTATTAATTGCATGCAAGAAATCAAGAATATTAAAATTTTTTTAACATTACAAAATCAATTGTCTACATATTTAACACAAAACATATTAGAAAAAAAATTTCTTGGAATAAGTCTAGATTAAGATATGCAAATATTTGAAAAGAGTGGCGAAATATTTGCTCATAAAAATTATCATTGAATGTGAATTTACAATTTTTTTATAGAAAGGGTCACCAGAGTAATAATGACATTAGTAGGTAGTTCTAGATTATACAAGCCCAAATATTGTGATAAATATTGAAGTAAGTCTTCAATATGAACTTTACTGAATAAACTGGAATAAGGCATCGATAATCCACACAGTCAACGACCAAACGAAAAGGAATCTGGTGAAGTCCATTTTTATTGAAGCCATGTCAACGAGGAATATAACTCTCCACCCTGGATTACCTTTTGATCCTCTTGCCATGTCTTTCTGCTTAAAGAACACTGCTAAGATTAACAAACTTTAACCCTGACCTCCCTTTGCATATTTAAGCTTTGTGAACCTCTCTTGGATTCAGTGTGAACTTGAGAATGTAGGAATAAACTACGAAAGTACTTGTTCAAAGTCCCAGTTACACTCACCTTCTACTCTGGATTTAAGGATATATATATATATATATATATATATATATATATATATATATAATATATATATATATATATATATATATATATATATATATATATATATATATATATAATATATATATATATATGTGTGTGTGTGTGTGTGTGTATGTATAAAATCCACTTACATCTTCAGGGCGGACTCCAGCAGTAACTGCCCAATTTTGTTTTTTCAGCCTTTGAAAACTGCGTGAATGATTTATACTGCGCTGCCGAGACTGTGCGCCTGTATATGGGTAAATTCGCTGCGGTAAGTTTTTATTGTATGTTGTTTGTTTTTATTTCCCATTTAGCCTTCAAAGATATGGTTTTTCCCAGCTCTTCAGTACAGTCAAACTTCTGTGATCTCTGGCTACCTTAATATCTCTCCTTTTTAATAGTCATCAAAAAATACTTGGGGTATTCTCTACACTTTGCACTTGAACTTAGGTCACCCTTGAACAACACATGGGGAATGTTAAACTGCAGCTCTTATGATGGAACTAAGCTTAAGGTCAGGTTTAATGTGCAATAGAGACCCTTGAATACATGGTGATGATGTTACAAATGTGCTTTCATTCATTTCAATTTATATAGTCCCACTGTTCTGCATTTGAACATAGGCTTGATTATGTACTGTATATAGAGAAAAAGGAATTTGGCGACAATCATGTTTGGTTTATGTATTTATTGAATCCTTTATCAATTGATGAATCTTGGTAAAATTACAAAGGTCTTTTGTAATTACTTGACCACCATGTCATGCAAAAGGTTCTGCACACCAACAAAATGTTGAATGCAACGCTTCACTTTCATTTCGGACAGAGCAGTTCCTTCTGAGGCTTACTCCTTAGTTCCATCATATATATCCTCACAGATCTTATTTAATCCGTATATGCATATGGTCTCTAGCGCAGCAAATGTTGCATGAGAGTCTCACATTTTCAACAAGAAATATTATCCAGGTAACAATTGGTATCTTTGGTTTAATATCTACAGAATTCACTCAAAAACAAGAAAATTCACCGATGTGGTTTTCGTTTATTTGATAGTAATCAGATTTCCCTTAATGAGGAAAAAGGCTACATGATATTAAACCACCGAGAGTTGAAACATGCATGAGTTGAAAGACTGATCCCATTATGGTAAAGAGGAACTTACAGGTTATGGTTAATTGTGCTCCGAAATGAATCCAGTTTTTCTTCTATATATTTACACACATACCTAACTGTGCACATTCAACCACATACACTCTACATACACATACACATATACATCTAATGAGCTATCAATACCTGTAATTGTCACTATATTCTCATGTCTTCCCAAAATCCAAGTTCAGGTATATAATTCATCTCACATGATTTTATACTCAAGCATGTAGGACATGAGCTATGGATTTCGATATGAAAGAGTATACTGAAATACACTAACTTACAGTTTACTTTAATAGTAGCTATTTATAAAGAAAATTGTATTTATTATTTATGTTGCCCAGTACTATGTTTACTAATTATTGAATTTTTTTAGGCTTCTTAGTACTGCTTTTTTTCAAGGACAAAAGTAGTTATAAGTATTCCTAAAATGAACAATACATGTATTCCTACAATGTACGCAATTTTCTTCGCTGAAAGACGATTACATAAAATTGCAAAAAACACTTTATCATTAACAAAATATTTTCTTGTTGTTTTCAGCAACGGAGAGAGAGAGAGAGAGAGAGAGAGCGAATGAGAGAAGAGAGAGAGAGAGAGAGATGAGGAGAGAGAGAGAGAGAGAGAGAGAGAGAGAGAGAGAGAGAGAGAGAGAGTGTGTGTGTATGTCCCAGATCTATATAAAAACACCAGACCTCTTGAATATTGCGAGAGATTTCATGAAAAGTGAAAGTCGTCAAATCTTGATATAATGTGTATAGGTATATCGGTATATCATTATCAGACATGCAGACGCACACACACATTTATGAATATATATATATATAGTATATATATAATATATATATATATATATATATATGTGTGTGATATAAAGTAGCGGAAATTACTAACAACAATGACATTTGTAAATTAAACTGAACATCGATTCGATAATGATGATGATAAAAACAACTTCAGGATTGTACTGGCGATGGAGTTATCAACTGCGAAGACATCGTCAGAGTTCATAAAATCGGCTACAGTGGTTGCAACGTCAACGTCAACGCCAACGATGCCTTTTGGAAGAGTTTCCGAACGTGCTCGGCCCGCGTCAATGTTGACTGGTAGGAAGACAAGAGGAAGAATCCCCTTGGATATGCTACATGAAACTTTCCACCCTCCAGATAACCCATTAGTCATCCATTGCTGTAGCCTTCCCACCCACTCTCCCTTCCATCACGACCTTGCTGCGTCTTCCAAGTCTACATATATATTTCAAATTTTCCATGCTGTAGACCCCAGTTCCTCATAGATCTCATAAGCCCTAATTGCAGTCTCCCCAACCACACTAACTTTCATTTTGTTCATGCTTTATCTCCCAGTTCCTCATAGTTCTCATAATGTCCTAAGTGTAGTCTCCCTTCCCCACTTACCTTTGATTTCTTCATTACTGTAGCTTCCAGCTCCTCATAGTTCTCATAATGCCATAATCATCTTCTTGCTGCTCTCCACCTTTAATTTTGTCCATATTGTACCTCCCAGCTCCTCATAGTTCTCATAAAGCCTTATTTATAGTCTTCAGCCGTCCCTAGTTTTCATCTTATC
>NC_087204.1:63405436-63429220 GCF_015104395.2 Macrobrachium nipponense
ACTACAAGATAGTGTAATGAAAGCTATGAGAATGTCAGTTAGGAATGACGTAAATACAAAAGAGAGACAGAAATCAAATAATAGAGAAACGAGAGAGAGAGCGAGAGAAACTTGTCCTTGGTGTATTGTGACTTAGTCACAGGACGTAGACGAGACTGCAGTCACAACTAAGGCAGGGTTGTTATCAATCATGAGCCCATGAAAATTCTCACCTGTGTCCTGATCTTTCGCCTAAACCGGAAAGGCTCGACTTCCAGAGAATTGAAAGCTCCACCCTCAAGAGGAGGGAATAGCAATTAGTCACACCCGAAGGAGGCAGTGGCTAGATAACACCAACGAATCACCACAAGAACCAGGTGGGAACAGAAACAAAGTACTGCCTTGAAGGTGGACCTCGAAGACTCTGGAAGCAGTTGGAAGGAGTTGAAGTGAGAGAGAGGAGAACCGTCCGAACCGCCATCCCAAAAGGAGGTCAGATCCTCAGAGCAGTAGCGGTCAAGAGAATCTTCCGTTCGATTCGTAGTCTTAATTGTTAAACTTATATTTGTTACTGTATCGTTACTATTGTGTTAATGAAGAAGACAACAACTAATAATAAATAAAGCAAGAAACGATAAAGGATCTATAAACTAGAACACAGACAAACAAATAAAGAAAAGAAAGGACAACAGTACAAATAGTGCCAGCTATTGCGGATCCGAAGACGTAAAATGTGCAGTATGAAGAAAGAAAAATTACACACCAGAACTCCAGCAACACGAATCGACTCAAGAATTTAATAACAGACGGCGAAGTGAATCATAACATTGACGAAAACATTCCCGCTATAAACGTCAACGGACGAAGCAGAACGAAGAGACAATAATTTATAAACTCTACCGCTTATAAAACCCACAACAAAGAAACATTATTTCCCCCCAAGATAGAACAACGAGAAAATAGCGCAGCAACAACGTACTGAACCAGTAAAACATCGGCGACGAGTGCGCGGCGAAGACATAACAGTGAAAGGACAAGCAGCATAGCTACCGGCACACACCCAAACAAATTTCTATAAACAATCTGTAAAAAACGGAAGAATGAATTTCATATGTACGAAAAACATTCCCGTTAAAAATCAACATTACTGGTGAACTCTAAGAAGAATATGAAGACCGACGAAACAAGAGAAGGACAACATTAGTCAAGATTTACAAACAGAAGTCCTATCCTGCCTGTGTTAGAAAACTTAAGTGAAATAATTCAAGAAAAACTCAGCGTCAGTCAACATTGAATTTAAAATAACAGTTGAATTCGTCTGCCGACAATGAAGAAAGTGTTATCGAAAACCAAGTAAAAAGAACAGGAACATACGTAAGTTGTGATAAAACTGAATTTCTTTTATTCTCTCTCTATAAGAGTGTGTGAAAATTTGCTTATTCTCTCTCTGAGAAAATATAAAACTTTTTGAATTCTCTCTTAAGAAGGGTATAAGGATTTAAATTTTTGTTTTTGGAAAGATGTTTGATAGATAGGAATTCTTCTTCTTATTTTTTTTACTTAACACTCGGTTGGTGATGTATGAATTTTGAATATTGTTATATGTTTGTGTATCATTTTATTTGAATAATTTCTGTGACACTGTTATGCCCAATTTCATATATGATTTTTTTTATATACTGTTGTTCAATAATGAGTAGCATATGTGAATAATGTTTTTGGGTGAAAATGCAGAAAGCCTTTAACGAATTACTCGACACTGTCAGAGACAGCTCATGCAATTTAAGACCAACACCAGACAGACCCAGCCGAAAACAGGTACCAATTTCACAAACCTTGGTGACTCAGGGAAATACTAACCCTAATAACACAACTAACGATAACCATAACCGTGCTAATAATACTGCTACTAATGATAATAGTAATAATACTAATAGTACTAACACACTTAGATAGAGAAGAATGAATCAGGCAGCTGTAATAACACAGGCCACATGTTTCTGTGGACAAGTAGAAGATACCAATCCTGACAAAGGTAGGCTCGAATCCTATACAGTGAATCATTGTATAGCTGATGCAGACAGCCGCATATATTTTGGGGGAATAACTGATGAAAGAGCTAAGATTAATGAAGCCTTGCTTCTCGATGGTTCAGAACGCGGTGATGCACATAAAACTTTGAATTCTGTTAGTTTCAGCAAATGAACTAAATATGATGAATTCAAAACAATTTGTTTATCGCTCTGGGAACCAGTTAGTAAAGCGGACACATTATTTAGTATTACTAAATTCCTTAACCCGCAATATGAATCCATAGAAAATGTTTACACAAATGTTGAAAATACCATAGACAAAATAACAGAAGACTTACCGAAAACAAACATCACCATAGGAGATAAGACGCAGTTCGGTGATAATGAAAAGGACTTAGTTAGTCTAAGATATATTTAGAACTACTTGTCATTTGGAACAATATATCATGCACCTGGAGAAGATGAAAAGAAGGCTTTCAGAAAAATTAAAATTGATCCGGAGTAATAGCCTTCATACATTAAAAGCCACGAGGCAAAAAATGCAGAAGAAAGAGATAGATTTTTCCAAGGAAGTTGTAGGGGTAACAGAAAAACAAAGTGAAAGGAAAGGCAGAAATAATAAGTAATCCTTCATAAAGAATTAATAATAAGGTACATGATAATTCCAGATAAGTAGGGAGTAGATCCACTTCCTTTCAAGGGAAATATGCCCAAAACACCAAAAGAAAATGGAATCCAAACCAGAAAGGAAGGCAGAATCATTCAAGGAATGGTCCACCCATAACATATAAGCTTGGTCAATCTTCAAACACAAATAACTCAAACCAAGGGAACTATTCAGCTCAAGGAGCGAGACCAAAGGCAGCATGTAAAAACTGCGGGTATACCAATCATTCTACTAACGAGTGCAGAAAGCCTAGAATCTGTACAGTTTCCAAGAAGGTCGGGCATTTAACCAGAAGCTGTTGGTTCAATAATGAGGAAACCAATAAAGAAGTTGTAGAATTAAGTAACAGACTCCTTAATTCAAATAAGTCTTCAAGCCAGTAACAATAACCCCTTCAGAGAAGAAAGAAAGTAAATCCCTTCAAGATGATGAAAGAGAAAGAGAAGAAAAAGCTACTATGTGAAGTGAAGGTTCATCCGCATTTTCCTGTTTAAATAGCAAGGAAGTAGTGTTCTCCAAGACAGAAGAAGAAATAAACAGAAAGGATCTGCCTATTGTAAAGATTCCAATGAATAGAGAGATATGTACTGTACTTATAGATTCAGGTAGTACCATAAATATAATAGATAAATCAACTTTGACTAGATATTTAGGCATTACAGAAACTCTAATTCAGGGAATAGCGGGTCAACAAATTAGAAGTCTAGCAAATGTGAACTTAGAAATAGACATTTTGTTACACAAATTTGTTGAAAGTTTTCTAGTTCTAGAAGACAGATTTTTTCCCTTACAAGTGTTCTCATCTAATTTATCGAGGAGATGTGGAATAATATTAGATAGTAGTGAAGGAAAGACTAACATGAAACAAGATAATTGGAAGAGCGTATGTTTTATGCTTGACGAAGAAAAGTCTCGCCCAAATCTGATCAATTTGTCTGACACAGTTTCGACAAGGAAGAGAGACATACGGGAATAGCAGATAAGTAACCAGAACAAGAAAGATAAGATAAAAACAGATACAAAAGAGGAAATCCCACCATTACAGAATACAGAATCAATGAGATGTGCACACGAGGATAATATGTACTCAGATACAAGTAATTACTCAGATATGAATAATGGTTATCACCGAAACTCTGAATTTAACGAAAATCAAGATGCCTATACAGATACCTATACATATACATGTACTAATAAATGTAGCAATGTAGTAATGAGTTATGACAATGAAGGGAAAATAATAAATGAAGTATTGCTATTAGATAAAATAGATAAATCAGATATAAATAATATAAAATATAGCAGAAGAAACCACTGAAAATGCAGAAGAGATATGTTGCGTTAGCACAGCTGATGAAAATAAAGTACAATTTATACTCAATAGAGCAGAAACGTTACATCCAAAATGCTTAACAAAAATATATTTGAGAGCAAAAGAGAACGTAAAGGCTAAAGATGTTCTATTATTGAACGACGAATGGTCAGATTTTGTCAGAATGGATAATTCACTAGTCCACATGAATGGTGATAATTGTGAAGTTTATGTCCAAAACTATTCAGATAACTAACTAACACTATACGCAGACATTGTCTTTTGCATAGGAATACCTATTAACCATCCTTCACTAACAGTAGAAGAAAAAGCATTTTTCTCTACAAATGGCCAAAACTCTCAAATAAATCAGGAAGTAAATAAAACAGATTTTCCAGCACATAGAAACAAGTTTATTCCTAATTACAGATTTACAGATTACCAATAAGCCAGAGACCCATAGTTGACAATTTGATAGAATGAAATGAAAAGAGATGGAGAAGTAATAACTTCTAAATCTCCATATAATTCTCCATTGTTACTTGTTCCAAAGAAAGATGGTAGGCGAAGACTTGTAATAGATTACAGGAAGTTAAACTCCAACACAGTTCCAGATAGAATGCCGATGCCGGAAATTCAAGATATGTTAGCTCAATTAGGAGGGGCCAAAATATTTTCATCCTTAGATCTGCTTAGTGGATATTGGCAAGTACCTCTAGATGAAGAATCAAAACAATTCACAGCGTTCAGCACAAATAAAGAACATTAACAGTTTGAAGTAATGCCATTTGGACTCACATCAGCCCCCGTTTGTTAGATTAATGTTACAAATTCTAGGAGACATAGAAAATGTTGCAGTATACTTGGAGGATGTTATTCTTAGTAAAGACTTAGGAAGCCATCTCAGAACATTAGAATTGGTCCCAGAGATTAAGAATTGTAGGACTAAAAATTAAATTAAAGAAATGTCAATTCCTGATGAAATAATCATAATACTTGGGTCATGTAATTAGTGAAGATGGGCTGCGCGTGCAGGCAGGGAAAACAAAGTCAATAATTGATTATCCAACTCCCTCCAATTTGAAAGCATTAAGAAGGTTCCTAGGTATGGCAGGTTATTATAGACTGTTTATCAAAAGTTTTGCTACTATAGCCAAACCTTTGACAGAACTAACCAAAAAGGATGTTAAATATTAATGGAAGAATGAATAAGAAACAGAAAAATGCATTACAACTAATGCCTTTTGTTTTAGCTGTAAAGTTATAGATATAGATTTATAAAGAGTGAAAATACAGCAAGAAAGAGATGCAGGAATCAGATAAATAGTAGGACAACTATTACTAGATGAATCCTTAAAACCTTATTTTCAATTATTAATGGATTGTTGTATAAAATGCCGACAGAGAAAAATGGTTGCTCTCGACTATATGTCCCAAAAACACTAACCAGAGAGATTTTAGAATTAACACACTCATATAAGTTAGCAGGACACCCAGGTATTAAAAAGACAGCAAGAATCATAACCAGAAATTATTTTTGGCCAAACTGTAGTGAAGATGTCAAGAATTTTGTACAAAATTGTGTACTTTGCGATCAACATAAAGGTAACGTAAATCCAAAAGCTCGACTTGAAAAATATCCATCAGCATTAAGTCCATTTCAAATAGTAACTATGGATTTTTTGGGTCCGTTTCCAACAACTATTAGAGGAAATAAACAAATATTAATCTTCTTAGTCTTCTAGATCTGTAGAAATCGTACCCGTAAGAAATAGAGATGCTGCTAGAGTAGCCGAAGCTCTTATATCTAGAGTTATCACAAGATATTCATGTCCAGAAGTTCTTCTTTCTGATAATGCTGCTGAATTTACTAGTGATCTCTTAAAGAAAATATGTGAATTTTATTAAATAAATAAGTGTTAAATAACCAGTTTTAATGGAGCAGTGGAACGAACTGATCGTAAAATAAAGAATATCCCGAAAACTTTAGTGAGCCTACGGACAGAAGATTGGGTATTAGCCCTAGAGGATGTACAGTTCACAATGAATAATACTATAAATGAGACAATATGAGAATCCCCACATTATCTGATATGTGGTTACCAGAAAAGAATGCCAAACGCATTGTTAGACGATTCAATACCACTCAGACATACTTATAACTATGATGACTATGTTGCATGGAAAACCAAACGTACTTACGAGCTATCATGAATACAAGGGCTAGACTGAAAGACGTACATAATGTTCATGCAAAGTACTATACTAAAAATACCATTAAACCAGACATTACAGTGGGTACTCAAATTTATGTTCAGAATTACGTACCGGAAGGTCCAAATGTAAAGGTTTCTCACAAATTTACTGGACCATATAGAGTAATAGAAGTGTTAAAATTGAACAAATATAGAGTAATTAATAAAAGTGATCTAAAGGAAAGGGGAATCCACTGGAATCATGTTAAGGTACTAAAAACAGATCCATGGTCTACTAAAAATATAGATAATATAAGAAAGGAAAATTCTGTAGAGAATCCGTACAACCAGGTATAATCTAAGAAACATAAATATGTGTCTATACATATATGTAAATGGTGTTGGACTGAAAATATCATAACTATGATGTATGTAGTGTAACTTATATAAATCTATATATGCAGAAAATCTGATAAAGTCTATTCTTAAAGATGCAAACATGCGGCTCATCATAGCACTAGTTATAATTGGACTCATCTCTTCAGAGATGGAGATAAAAAATGTGCCCTCTTAAAAAGACATGGAAAAGTCAAAATGATCAAGGACCTAGGAATAGTTAGTATAGATATCTCCATAGTGTTAACTTGTGAAAGCGAACTAAAAGAAATCCAAAATGGTATTAAATCAGTTCTACAGAAGGATAATAATAACAGTGCTTTGGAAAAGTTAAATCAACTTTTCGGTGTAGCAACAGAAGCAAATGTAAAACATGAAAAAGAAAGAATAGACAGACTAGAAAAGTAGGCAACCACGAGGGGCACAGTGATGAATAAATTGATTGCCTCTCATAATGAAAATGCAGAACAAATAGAAAAATTGAAGATTTTTATAAATCAAGTAAATCAGAATGTAACAAAGGAACTAAATAAATTAGAAAATATACAGTTTTTTAAATACCTTTGCACTAGAAAGTGAAGTGCTGTCTTACTTGCTTACAAAGATATTTTGAGCCCAACACTAATCACTCCATAAGTTCTATGTAATTGAAAAGCATTGTACACCATAATTAGAAGATATGTTTATGAATTATAACTTAATAAGTGCTAAAGTACTCTATAATAAGATTATTTTAGTTATACCTTTCAACACTAAGGCCACAAATTTCCTAATGTCACTGTACCCCTTTCCCATGTTAATTGAGAATCAAATGATTATTAGAGAGGGGCTTAATATACATTTTGTAGTAGAAGAACAGGAATTATTGACTTTATTTTTCAATGATAAACGATTTAATAAATGTATCATGTTAAAAGAAGAAGAATTCATCTGTAACTTAGACAACCTGTATATAAATACAAATTTTTATCCATGTTTTCAAGAAATTGTTTTAAAACAGAATCAAAAGAAAGGCTTTTGAAGCAATGATGATAGATCAAGACATCTTTGCATTCTCATTAGATACTGTTGTAGCCACACTCACTTGTCCTAATGTTAGCACAGAAATAAGGTTAAAAAATGTTAAGTCTTTTGCAACATCATGTGAGTTAGTTATAGCAAATCAATTATTCTATGAACCACACCTTTTCACTGAATATAAATTCAACAAACATGTGCTATATAAGATTTATACATATGAAATGGATGAGTTTAAGTTGTCTCAACTGGAACTAAAGAAACTGGAAAACTTGAACTATACTGATGACTATTTTTCCTATAAACAACAGATATCTCCAGTTTTATCATTAGTAAATCTGGTGGTAATAGTAGTCCCTATTGTTTTGTTTATCATAATAGGGAGACATTTGATTATCAAGAAAATAAAAGGGATATTGACAGAACTAAAAAAATAACCATAATTAATGTATGTTGTTACATGATGTTAGTCTGAGTGTTCAATTATCAAAATTATGATTTAATATGCTTGTAATTTGATATGTTTAACATTTACTATGATTATTTTTAATGATATCTTGATGAAATTATATCATTTTTCCCACACTTGGAGATACAATTTTTATATATACGTTTGTAGCCAATTCTTATTGAATCCAATTTTTTATGTATATAAAAACATTGAGGACAATGTTGGTAGGTGACCGAGTGATGTAATGATAGCTAGAAGAATGTCGATTAAGAATAGCGTAAATATAAAAGAGAGAGAGAAAACGAATATCACAGAAACGAGAGAGAGAGAGAGAGAGAGAGAGAGAGAGAGAGAGAGAGAGAGAGAGAGTAACTTGTACTTGGTGGATTGTGACTTAGTGAGTCACAGGACATAGGCGAGACTGCAGTCACAACTAAGGCAGGGTTGTTATCAATCATGAACCCATAAAAATTCTCACCTGTGACCTGCCCTTCCACCTCGCCCCGGGAAGGCTTGACTTCTGGCGAATTGAAAGCTCTACCCTCAATAGGAGGGAATAGCAATGAGTCACACCCGAGGGGGGCAGTGATTAGATAACATCAACGAATCACCACAAGTACCAGGTGGGAACAGAGACAAAGTACCGCCTTGAAGGTGGACCCCGAAGACTCTGGAAGCAGTTGGAAGGAGTTGAAAAGAGAGAGAGAGAGAGAGAGAGAGAGAGAGAGAGAGAGAGAGAGAGAGAGAGAGAGGAGAACCGCCCGAACCGCCATCCCAAAAGGAGGTCAGATCCCCAGAGCAGCAGCGGTCAAGAGAAACTTCAGTTCGATTCGTAGTCTTAATTGTTAAACTTATATTTGTTACTGTATCGTTACTATTGTCTTAATGAAGAAACAAACCTGCTCTGCGTGTCACTTAAACCCTCATGAGAGACAACAACCAACAATAAATAAAGCAAGAAACGATAAAGGATCTATAAACTAAAACAAATTAACGAGAACAAATACAAACAAATAGAGAAAAGAGAGTACAACATGACAATAGCAATGGAGTTCTGTGAAGAATCAGGATGATTATATATCAATACAGAGTGAAAACAAACGTTATCTATTTATAGTATCACTGACTCTCCAGGGAAATCGAAACCTTGGAGGCCTTGAGGAGAATACTGAAACAGGCTATCGTGTGAATGGAGGGCATTTTTTTGTGAAGCCTCAACAGGAAATACCTTTCCTGATGGGATGCCTCGCGTGCGAGTGTTGGTGTTGGCTCTCCCTTTGTGTCATGAATCTATTGAAGATGGAGATAAGGAAATGTGATCCAGGCTTCAAACTAAAATGGATATACTGAAATGATGATATGTTTAAACTACAGTTTATCGCTACAGTTTATAGTAATCATAATCTAATCAATATTGCTTAGAAAATATATACATTGCACAGAAACTCCCTTGCGAGTTATAGATACATGCATGCGCAGACTGACTGATTATATCTATTAAAACTAGTGTCATAGCATCTAGGTTATTGACGTCGTAATAAATTTGAATAGAAAACTAGAAATAAATAAATTACTATAAAAAAATATTCCATAGGATATCATATAAATATCTATATATTATATATATATATATATATAATATATATCTATATATAGATATAGATATTTAATCATATTTGTTCAAATATATTATCAATGACTACATATATATAATCTAAATGGTGTTGAGGAGGTCAGCCTCCCACTTAAAGATACATACATCAGAATTATGCAAACACAGTTTAAATAATATTTGCCCATGATAAATCACATACATTTTATATTTTGTGGTCTTTGTCTTTTCCACAGAGATAATTCCATGCAAGAGAGACAAGAAAGGAAAAGAATAAGCGAAAACGAAAAACAAATTTTGTCACCTCGAGATTTATAAAGAGAAACTCAGTAGGTGATGGATATGCTGCAATACAAGTTCACCCATTGATTCAGGAGATTATCTTCGAACCTCAGGTAAAATTATCTGCGCAAAATATCTCACTACTGTATATAACTCACTAGTCTCAGCGGTGGGCTAACCCTACATAACGCTGCTTTCGGCATTTACCTATTGTGATGTCTAATAGATCGGTCCTTAGGTGTGGTAAGGTGGTAAGTGATGATGAGTATTTTATGGTTCGTTGGTTTCATTCATTCCCACTTATTTTATACACACACACACACACGCACACGCACGCGCGCACACACACACACACACACACACACACACATATATATATATATATATATATATATACACACACACACACACACACACATATATATATATATATATATATATATATATATATATATATATATATATATATATATATATAGTATATGGATGTATGTGAATATATTAGCATGAATGAAGAGCATTGAACAATTTCAACGAGAATTTTAGACCTAGGACTGAAATGCACTGAACAATTTCAACGAAATTTAGACATTGAAATCAGCAGTGGGGGGGAGGGGTTAAGACATTAATAGCACCAATGGTGGTTGGGGGTGGGAAGGGCTTCCTTGAAACGGAGCTGGTTCTGCCCGTAGACTTAGTAACTAAATAAACTTGACGAATTGAGCATACCTAATTTCGTCATACATATGACTCGCTATCTGGAAAAGAATACTGTGGGTTAAGACATCAATAATACCAAAGGTGATGGAGGTTGGGAAAGCGGGTGACAGAGAGAGCGTGAGAGGGAGAGGAGGTGAGAAAGAGAGTAAAGGGAGTGTTAGGGAGAAGAAAGAGAGGAAGAGTCAGGGAGAGAGAGAGAGAGAGAGAGAGAGAGAGAGAGGGAGGAGAGAGTTACAAGGATTAAGATGTCTCAAAGACTTATTAGTCCATCCGAGGAAACATTGTGAGCTCACTTATTTCTTAGACCAGGTTTCACAGTGTCCTAATGATTTTGTCTAACTTTCTTTTAAACTCTTCCACACTGTTGCTGTTTACAACTTCTGGCGGCAGTTTATTCCATGTCACATATTTGTATGTAAAGAAGTTTCCACAATGGGATGTGTTGTATTTCTTCAGTTCTACTTTCCATCCATTATTTCTTGTCTGGTTTTCGTTTTACGTAAATAGATTACTGTCTACTTTTGTTATGTCTTTCAGTATTTTGAATATTTCTATTAGTTGTCCTCGCAATCGTCGTGTTTCTAAGCCATACATGTTCAGGCTCTCTAATCGTCCTTGGTAACCTATTTTTTCTGATGGATGGAATTAACTTTGTGGCTCTTGCTTGTACCCCTTCTAATTTATTTGTGTCCTTCCTTAGTGTTGGTGACCAAAACTGTAGTACATATTCAAGATGATGTCTAACTATTTATGTGTAGAGCTGCAACACCGTTTCCTTGTTTCTGTATTTGAACTTCCTCTTTACGTATCCCACTAGTTTCTGTGCCTTATTTTCAGCTTTTATGCACTGTTTTGTGGATTTTCAGTCCTTGGTTGTAATGACTCCAGGGCCCTCTTCTTTTCTACACTATTTATGTTATTCCCAAGCAGCATGCAGTTGGGACGAGAGTTGTTTCTTCCTATTTGTAACATTTTATGCTTATCCAAGTTAAAAGGCATTTGCCATCTTTGTGACCACTCTCCTATTTTCTTTAGATCATTTCTTAAACTTTTCACTGTTTCTAGGTCTGCTGCATATACACTTGATTTGGTGTCATCTGCAAATTTGGCTTTTCTGCTAGTTAAGTCGGCATCAATGTCATTAATGTAAATAAAAAGCAAAAGAGGCCCAAGGACAGAACCCCGAGGAACTCTGCTTGTCACATCTGCCCATTCTGATTCTTCACCATTTATTACGACTTTCTGTTTTCTATAAGTTGGCCAGTCTTCGATCCAGTCTGCTATTTCTCCTACAATTCCTAAAGCTATAACTTTTGTCATTAGCTTCTTGTGTGGAACGTTGTCAAAAGTCCTTTTGGAAATCTAAGCAGAGTATATCTATTGCTCTACTACTGTCGTAAATACCAAGTATGTTATGAAAAATTCTAAGAGGCTTGATAAGCAGAATCTGTTTTGTCTGAAACAGTGTTGGCTCTTTAACAACAAGTTGTTTCTATTAATGGAGCCACGATTTGATTTTCAGTTACGGACTCAAAAATCTTACAAGCGGCAGACGTTAGAGAGATTGATCTATAATTTTTCGGCTCTTCTCTTGGACCTTTTTTGTAAACTGGGGGCTCATTACCTAGTTTCCATCCTTTTGGTGCCTTTCGTTGTTCTACACTTTTTCTGTAGAGTTTATATAGGTGAGGCACTATCTCCCCTTTTAGCCCTTTAATTTCTCTTGGAAGAATACCATTCGGGCCAGGAGATTTGAACTTGTTGAGTTTGTCTATTTTGTTTTTAATGTTCTCATCTGAAAATATTATTTTGTCCAACAATTCTGTCCCTTCATATTTCATAGCAGGTTCCGGTATTGAGGTAGCGTCTTCAATTGTGTAAACACTAGTAAAAAACTTATTCAATAACTCTGCTTTTTCCAAGTCTGAGTTTACCAGGTTTCTTTTATTGTCTCTTAGGGGATCTACGCTATTTTTTCATTGGTTTCCTGCTATTAACATGCGCAAAGAATTCTTTTGGGATTTCCTTACAAACTGATGTAATTCTGTTATCCTCATTTATCTTTGCATTTCTTACTATTGTCCACCATTCTACAGAGTTCTTTATGCTTCTTGCCTCTTTTGGTGTTGGGTATGGGTTCATTGATTTGTGCAGTCTGTCTCTTTCTCTTATTTTATTTTTAATTTCTCTGTTGAACCACTTAGGCTGGGAGTTGTCATTTGTTAGTATTTGCTTTAATGGTATAGATCTGGAGTGTTTTTCTGTGTATTCCTCTAGCAAGGCTTCCCAGTACTTATATATGGATGTGTTCTCGTCGTACTCTAGATTTTGAACACACTCCTTTAGCTTTTTAGGTCTTGTCGACGGTAGTCTAATCACATTAATATCTTCTTCTCTTTCTTATGTTGCATATTAATTTGAAATGTAATAATTTTATGGTCGCCTTTGTCTAAATTTTCACCTACTGAAAGGTTAGACACTAGGTTATCTTCTGTTGATAGGACGATGTCTAGTATGTTGTTTTCTCTAGTAGGTTTGTCAACCCATTAGTGGAGTAAATCATTTCTTACAAAATCTAAAAGTCTCTTTCCTTCTACGTTTGATGCGGAAGTCATCATGTCCCAGTGTACTTCTGCATTGAAATCTCCCATTATTATGCAGTTTGTTGTTTATTTCTTGTCCCAGTAGTGCATACAACTCATCGGACATTTGTGGTTGGTGTGGAGGTCTGTACACTAGTATTAGAGTTATCCTCTTCCCTAGACTGTTTATATTGATGCCAATCACTTCTTGAGGTGGTCCCTGACATATAACATAATGCCTCCACCTTTCTGATTGAGTCTATCTTTTTTGAACAATTTATATCTAGCTATCTGGTACTCTCCTTCGAAGACTCTTGTTGCCTCTTGTATCCATGTTTCTGTGATACCTATGTCTAATTCTTCACTTGCTACCAATGCTTTGAAGAGATCTACTTTGTTCCGAATAGACTGTGCATTAAATTGCTCCACTCTGAGGGATTTTGCTATCTTCTCTTTTGTTCTCGGTGGCTTTTTTTTTAGTTATCTTTACTGTCACTGTTTCCTATAGTGCTAATACTAACCAGATTCTGGGAGCTTTCCCTTGAGTGTTCAGTTCACTGAGGTGTATGAAGAGGTTTTTCATTAAGAAAGTTTCCTAGTATTTTTGCTCCTTCCAGATTCAAATGAGTTTCTTCTCTTTTATATCAGGTTGGCTACAAGACCTGCATGGGCAGTTCCTCCACCTTTTAGATACAAGTCATTTCCTCCTCCCTGCACTATGGTTGGACTTTTTCCATTTTTACCTTGATTTTCTTTACTGCCTCGGCTATCTTCTTTGCTCCTGCAATTTTGGCCACAAAATTTTACCCCTGATCTTTTACTAGCGAATCTATAATTAAGGTTGTAGCCTCTTCTGTTTCCGAAAGCACACCAAATCTATTCGATGTGTTGAATTTTGGGGGACAATTGTGTTTTCTGGTTGCTATCACTCTTCTACTAACAGCTCTCTTTAATTCATCATTTTTTTCCTTGTAAGCTTCTTTCTTTGTACCTTGTCTATATATAAATATATATATATATATATATATATATATCATATATATATATATATATATATAGATATATATATATATATACACATAGACATAAGATTAGTTAAGGAGCTGACAGCCTACCTCATGGCGTCAGAACAGAGGCTTTGGAACCTCTTTAAATAATGCAGGGGGACATGCTTGCAGGTTTCCAAAGACCAGGATTGGAGGGATCCTCTGGCAACCGGGATGCATAAATGGAATGTTGCTGTGCCTCGTTAAACTCACTCCTTCGTGTAATGAATAACCTCCCCTGCAACCACTACCCTTCCCGTGAGTGAACGCTAAACTACTCTGAGGTTGCAGAGCTTTTGTGCCTTGTTGGAGTCCTAGCCAACTAAAAAACCCTACCCGTGGGGCCTGCTGGTGTGGGCATCGTGCCCATTCCTTGGGATTTTCATGGTTGGAGAAGCATTCTGGTAATACGATTCTAGCTGTTTGTGGCTGTTGGATGTTTAGTGATTTAAGGGATGCTGCTGTTCACTCCTGGCAAAAAATAATTTGGTTTGGCAAATTGTGTTGCTCAGTTGGGAGCTGCAACATGTTTGGGATCGTCTAACAACAGGGAGACCGTCTGTTCGTGTGGCAGGGATAAAATGTATATATAGATTATATATATATATATATATATATATATATATATATATATATATATATATATATATATAATATGTAGTTTTCTATTTTTTTAGATATACCAGAAGGAAATCCTACTATTTACAAGATGAATGGCAAAGCGTTAGAAGTAGACGGGGCTGAAGGGATGCTGCGAAACCATTAAGTATTTGCCTACTGTGCATTACTCCCCCTACAGAGAGAGAGAGAGAGAGAGAGAGAGGGAGAGAGAGCTAGTAGAGTGTGTGTTAGGGAGTGGAAAAAGGGAAGAAGTGTGTGTGTGTGTGTGTGTGTGTGTGTGTGGAGAGAAGAGAAGAGAGATGAGAGAGATGGGAGAGAGAGAGAGGCTAGAGTTGACCCTTATTAGAGAGAGAGAGAGACCCCCCGAGCGAGGTAGAGAGGAGAGAGTGTTTATCGGTTATTATTTGGAGTTATCCAGACAGTGGCGGGTTGGTCAGCTAGTATATATATAAACAGGATGTATGTATGTTGTATGGGTGTGTGTATGTTCCAGCATAACCCTGAAACGCACTGAGCAATTTCTACCAAACTTGGTATACAAATGATTTACTATCTGATATGATTGATGGTCAATTTTGCTTCCTTCAGTCTCCCGAATAGTGAAGTTAGTATCTGTAGATATTCTTCCCACGTTGGGAAGACCCACGATGAAGTCTTGCTTCGTTCTCAAAAATGTGGCCAGTGCATTTGAAAGGCCAAATGGTAAAACGTGATATTAAAGAAGACCAAAGGAGTGATAACAGCCGAAATTATACGGGTGCAACTTCCAGGCAAGGTCGATAGAAATACACGGTCAACCCATCTTCGTTCCGAAACTGACCGCGGTCTGTGTAGGCTGAGTTTGTGACGTCACGCGCTACTTTCTTGATTAGCTCAAAGCAAAAACAATCGTAAAATTTATGTTTTTGCTAGATCATGGTTTTACATTAGAGAACCTTTGGAGATAAGTGTCAGTGATCTGAGGACAACTCATAAGCTTTCAGAAAAGCATGTGAATGTTCGAGGAGTCCAAAGGATGAGTGTAAAATTAGCGGAGCAACTTCTTTCAGAAACAACTGCTAAATCCTAAGAATATTTTGGCAAACAGGGACTGCTGTCGGAGAAACATTGGGAGAAATTTATGCAATTCATCTCAATAGCAGACAGATTTTTGATCTCTTCAATTGTCGAGTGACAACTGAAAGTGGGCACGCAATGCTTATGGGTTAAATCCAGAGGAGCAAAATGCAGTGCTAGACAAAATGGTTAACACTGCAAAACTTTTGAAAGTAACGGGTAGCAAAAGGGATTACCCGTTTGAAAAAGGACTCATGATATTGTCAATACATATATATATATATATGATTTTATATATATATATTATATAATATATATATATATAATATAATATATATTATTAAGATACATGGAATTATATATATATATATATATATATATATATATATATATATATATAAAGGGACATATACATATCATATATATATATATTACTATATATATACATATATAATATATATATATTATATATATATATTTATATATATATATATACATATATATTGACAATATCCAATAGTCCTTTTTCAAACGGGTAATCCCCTTTTGCTACCCGTCACTTTCAAAAGTTTTGCAGTGTCAACCATTTTGTCTAGCACTGCATTTTGTTCCTCTCTCTCTCTCTCTCTCTCTCTCTCTCTCTCTCTCTCCTCTCTCTTCTCTCTATATATATATATATATATATATATATATATATATATATATATATATATATATATGATAGGCAGAAATCCAAATGCTTTCGTCTTTACTAAGACATTGTCAAGGAACGAATGAAATGCAGTTGGAAAGAAAGCTATCAGGTAAACAACAAGATCAAGAATACCAGATGGTTAATTGTCAAAAGGGTAAAAATTAAAGAGATAATCCAGGATTATCGGATATCACACCGTCACAAACCTAAACAGATTTAACCCTAACAGAAACTACAACGTGTCGTATAATCCAAAATATGTAAAAACTGAATATATCAATTTTGTTGCTTATATTTATCTACAACTTTTTTCATTATGAAGGCATCAAGTTTAAATAAACCAAGACTTAAATTTAGATAATTTCTATTATTTGACTTGATGAAACAAGATTCATTGATATTCTGTTTAACTGTGGCATTACATGGGATTAAGGCTCTTGCTTGACTCCAGCTAATAGGGTGATCTAAATCTCTCATGTTTACGAATAATGCATTCGATATCTGTCCATTTCTCACAGAATACTGGTGCTGTTTGAGACGTTGTGAAACAGACTTACCGGTTTGTCCGCAATAGACTTCATCAAACTTTTTGCAAGGAATTTCATATATGCAGCCTGGAAGATCTTTAGGAGAGTTTTTTTATTACTAAACTCTTGAAATCAATTTTACTAAAAACAACATTTATGTTAAAAAGCTTTAAAATTCCAGGAATTTCTAAAAACCTTCCATCATAGGGTAATTTTAGAATGTTATGCTTACTAAATTCAAATTTGTCATTAGGTAAATAAAATGTTTTTCTAGCTTCAAGGCAATATCATAGATAGTTTTAATCTCAGCATCAATAAACAGTCGGCTACAGAGACGTAAAGCCCATAGGAACATCCCAGAAAAAACAGGGAATTTAACATTTTGATGGTGATTGGAGTAGTAATGAACAAAAGAGGCAATGTTAGTTGATTTCCGGAAGACTTCTTCTTCTTCTTCCTAGCTTAAACCCATTTTTATATGGGGGCGCCTTTGTGAATGAGTCATCCCCATCGAATTCTGTTCTGTGCCTCGTTCTCATTTATACCTTTCAATACCATATCAGTCCCTACACAATCACGTCATCTCTTTCTTGGTCTTCCCTTCTTCCTTCTACCCCGCACTTCCATTTCCATCGTACGTCTTCCAACATGACGTTCCTCCCTTCGTAACAGGTGCTCATACCATCGAAGCCTTCCCTCCTGTATTTTCTTCGATATTTCAACTACTTTTGTCGATGCTCTTTTATTCTCATTTCTAATCCTATCTTCCCTTGTTACTCCCGACATCCATCTCAACATTCTCATTTCTGCTACATCCATCTTCTCCTCTGTTTTCCTCATACTTGCTGTTTCTGTTCCATATAACATTGCTGGTCTGACCACCGTCCTATGAAACTTTCCTTTTAATTTCAGAGGAAGAGTGAAAAGGTGAAATTTCTATCATTTCTATGAACAGTTACATCAAGAAAATTCAAAATACAATTTCTTTCTTCCTCTACAGGAAATTTTATAGAAGGGACTAAGTTATTGAGATTATTAAGGAATTCCTGGAGATTTTCGTGAACTGGCCAAATAGAGAAAATATCATCCACATACCCAAACCATATAACTTTTTGTGGCTGAGTAATATCCGATAATCCTGGATTATCTCTTTAATATTTACTCTTTTGAGAATTAAACCATCTGGTACTCTTGATCTTGTTGTTTGCCTGATAACTTTGTTTCCAGCTGTATTCCATTCGTTCCTTGACAATGTCTTATTAAAGACGGAAGCGCTTGGATTTCTGCCTATCATTTTTCTGTAGTATTCACTTATTTAATGAAGTCACGTGCATCTACTGCTGTGATTTTTTAGCATATATATATAATAGTATATATATATATATATATATAATATATCTATATATATAGATATATATATATATACACACACACACCACACACACATATATATATAGATTATATATATATATATATATATATATATATATATATATATATATATATATCGTACATCTTGACGTATAGATTAAACCAAGATGAATTGGAACACTTCTTCGGTTGCCTTCGACAAATGGGATCATGTTACCAGTATCCATCACCTGTAGCAGTAAAGCACAGAATCAGATGTCACTTAATGGGCAAGGAGACTTTTCTTATGGGTTCGAAGCACAACATAGAGGAAAGTGGTAAAGGAGATAACATGTCAGCAGCTTCTTTTTCTTGTGTGAGTGAGCAGAAATAAACTTTTGATAAAAAGTGGCTGCAAAGTGAAATAACCATTTCTGCAATGTTGTTTTGTTTACCTGACTTTCATTTATATGAAGATAATGGGGAAAACAACATTTCAGAAACTCTAAGGACACCTTGGACTTAGAAACTTCAATAGAAGAAGAGGGATTAGAATATTTAAGCGCTTTCATTGCAAAGAACTTTCTACAATACCCGAACTTACGGGTTGAAAGTGTCTGAGGACGATACCTCTTGGCTTGGAGCAGTAATCAGAGGAAGAGGGTATCTGATGAAACCAAGCAGGGAATTTATTGCTAACCTAAAAACCATGGCGAAAATGTTTAAATTCTACCAAGGCGAAAAGACCCTGAAAGCGTGTAAGGGTGCGATATAAAGCCTATCAACAGATATAGAGAAACAAGTAGCATTGCCTGATGAAGTTCCAAATTTTGCTCGGTGTCGAAAATTTTTCAGGATTAGGATATTTAATAGGTCAATAATTTCTCAGAATAAATATATATATATATATATATAATATGTATATATATATATATATATATTATATATATATATATATATATATATATATAGTATATATATATATATATATATATAGATATATATATATATATATATATGTATATATATATATAGATATATATTTTACATTCTTAGTATATAATCAGAGGCCAGGTCTTGTATAATTTCTTGAAAATATGTTATCCGATAGTAAAAAATGTTATATATTGTATTCCAATAATAAACAAGCAATTGAGTCTACAAATCTATTACTACTCTGCAGTTTTGTACTGCGTGACGCCACCAATTTATAGCGACATATGGCAGCTCCGGTTTTAATCCGACTTAAGCTGCGCGCGAAGACCTTGCTTCCAGGCTTATGGGAATAAATCGAAACATACGCTGAATGAGTGCTCAAGTATACTCTTGCATAGATGATGAACATTCTAGGAACTGCAGAATGGATTTCAAAATTTCTTAAATCTTCATATCCTTCCATGATAAGGGTGGACTTCACACTCATTGTACGCTTCCATTTTGTCTTCTTCATTGGGAGTCTTAACATCCATTTTAGTTAGAAATGGTTGACAATGCCAGTAGAGATTCTATGATAAGAATTAATCATGTTTGCATGAACAAGCAGAGTCTGTAGCTATGATAATTAGTTTTAGTTGCCCTCCTGGCAGTTTCATAAATATCCCTTGAATTCTTCTCTGAAAGCAGATCCAGGTATTGGATGAAATACAAGCACCTTTTCACCATAACTAAACTCTCCAAACTTAGCTTTTTTGTCATTGTGGGTTTTCATATGTTTGCATATGGTTTCAGAGTTAACAAATGCTCTATTTTTTTTTCCCGGCACCACGTTCGCGCGTTTGGTTCAATTTTCTGTAATTGCATGCCTTTTTCTCTTCTCCCCTGTTTCACATTGCACCATTCTTCACTTTAGCAGTTTAATTCCTCTTTTTAAGCTTTATTATTTACTCACTATTAATGCTCTCTGGGAATTTTCAGTTACTGTTTCTTATTGAATATTACTATTCACCTCGATCTGATCCTGACCTGGCTGAATAATTACCCTTGGAATAACCCTCTTCCACTTCTGGTCTCCCGTCGCGCGTGATTATGACTATTTTGCTTTATATATCTACTTTCCACTGAAATAATTTGTTAATTCCAGCAGTTAATTTTTTACATCTCTTTTTTTCTATACGAACGTCATATTAAGAAATATGAACCCAACTCTTGACTCATCTGCTCCGCCCTCGTGGTATAACGTAGTCACCGATGCAATAAAGAAAACGCATTTATCTGAAAACGTTAAAGAAAACTTCAATGACTCATATAGCTGGTAACTATGTTATTATTTGATCCCGTTGGCAGACATACACATAACAAAATTATTCATTGGTCTTTTGTTCACGCATCATTTAAACGACTGTTTCGGAAGACGTGTCAAAATGGTTGAATCGAAGATTTTTGAGACTGAACAATAGGAAGATGAGCTTGTTGGTATATCACACAATTTGTGAAGTAGGAAAGATATTGGGTGAATATAATAGTGAAGGAAAATTTGAAATGCATGAGAGAATTACTGAATCAGCTGGTCTTAGAATACGAATCTGTCAGGAGGATAGCCTACTGGAAATCGGATTTCAAGGTCATATAACAGGTACACAGGTTCGTTCTCAAGCAAGTGTTCTAGCAGATAAACACACTAAACTCAACACAGGTGAGAGCTTATGAGGACTAAAAACAATTACGGCTTGACTCATAAAAAGAAAAAATTGCCATTTCTAGTGCCAGCAGCATCGCTTCCACAACTACGAGATTCACCACCTCTCCACACTCACCTGTGATCAGGACAGTTAGCATGACCAGATAACTGGCCGGATATTCAGATGAAAGCGATACCGGGATAAAAATCATCCCTTAATATCATCGTTATTTTTCATTGCATAAGAAAAGTAAGAGAATATTTGGAATCCTCGTGAAAAGATCTAACAGAATAATGCTTTCGGTTTTCTCTACGAATACTAACTAATATAGAAGTTAGCATGGCCAGATATCCGGATCAAAGCCACACTTGGGCATAACAATGGAACTATAAACATGGAATGGACATGCACAAAATCGCTATGCGTAGCATGCCGCCATTGCAAAAGGTGGAGAGACCTTTGCTAATTATGGCGCCAGTGAAGGAGACGCGTAATGACACCAAAAAAGGCAGCCAGTGCTTCGCCATTAACTGTACAAACTACAAAAACAGATTCTCTAAACAACATGGCATCTCTTTTCACAAGTAAGTTCAGTTTTTACATGCTTTTTAGTCAGTATCTGCAATGGTAAACATAGCCAAACAATACATATCACCCATTTGATTCGCCTAATTTTGGGCATTTACTTTGATTCACGCTAATGTCACGTAGCCAGGCTCCACAGTCAGGCATTGCAGGGTAAAACACTCGCCAAAAATGCAATAAACGTGTCCTTTAAGGGACAGTCATATTTAGTGTTACGAGTTCAGCTTTTGTGCATTTAGCTTAGAATTGTCTGCAAATTCTGTAATTTAGTGGTAAGCCAGCCTGTATCACAATGCCCACCTCACCATATTGGAGTGTCATCTGTTAATTTTCCATGACAATATCTTGTCATCTATGACATTTATGTTAAAGTAAATTTAGTAGTACACATTATTCAGTCTAGTTATTTCTGTTTACTGACATTAATAAGTGATCTGTAAAAATAAACTGTTTATATCAACAAGCCTATTTCTTTTTGTAATAATGGCTATTGGGTTAATGTAAAATTATTTTCTTTCTGTCGCTTTAAATCAACCTTGTTTACTTTAACCTTTTGCTGAGCATGTTTACTTGTGTGTTACTACACTATAAGTGGCTTTACGATCGTTTCTCAATGTTTTTGCGTCTCATCCTCCTCCTTTGTATATGACTGAACTATCGTTTTAATGATTGTTTTCTTTTTTGCTTTGAGTGTTAATAAACACCGGGAAGGTGATGTACCGGCGTAGTGGACCGGTCAATGGCAGTTCGGGTCTTGACAAGGTCTCACCAGGAAAGGCTGTGTCGTCTGCGACCGCTGATTCTGCTCCTTTTTCCCTTCGGAGGATTTTTAAGGGAAACCGATGTCGTTGCTATATCCCGGCATTGAATTTGGATTTACTTGCCGTGTCTTCCATTTTCGTCCAGCTGCTATATACGGAAATGAGAGCAAATTGGGTCGTTAGGTGACAATAGGGAGGCTGGGTTCCTTTTCCCTCGGGACTATGTTTTGTCCTTTAATACCTGGCGTACAGTAATTGTCCTTCTGTTAGAGGTATGGCGGATTGCTCACGACCCAGGATTCAAAACCTCTTCTGCTACTTCACTTGAGGTGAAATCATATACTTTTATCAAATTCGATTATTTTATATATATCTATATCTATATCTATATATACTACATGTAATGTTGTCACTTTTGATACTGAGTTTGTATTTAGTGGACGGAGTTCCACATTGCTTAGCTTTGTAACTTTTCTCTTGGTTAGGGCTTAGTGTATTACTTTTAGGTTAACTTGAGTTCCAGAGAACCAGATATTTGTGCTCGTGTTTATTTATCTATACATTAAAATGCATTTATCCTCACAAGGTTGATGTAAGTCTTTTTCTAATTTGTATTAAATATTGTTAAGTTTTCTCGAGTGTTTCTCTTTTCGTCCTTCCTAGTCACTGAGGTACAAGTACTGACTGCAATCCTTGTGAATATAAAGACCTAAAAAGACCATGTACACAACCTGGGAGGTTGTAACGATGACCGATATAAATGTAAGCAATAAGCTTAAGTCAACATAAATGTAATTTAAGTCCATCGTTTCATGGTGATAGGGTTGATCCCTAGGTAGTGCATAAAATACAGAGTATAATATAAAGACTTTGATACTTAGAAGGATATTAAATATAGTGTTCAACAGGCTTGAGTGGTAAAGACATGAAATCACTCGGTCTCAATACGAGACATGATTGATTATTTCTATAGTATGAGATATATACGTGCTTTGTTGGGTTCATTGGAAAGTGTATTTCAAGAGCTTTTAACCGATGATAAATTTATTAAGATTTACTTTAAAAATTTGGAACAGTAGAGTAAAAAAGCAAACCCAGGTAAAACGCATATCTAGATATCTTTACTTAAAACACGCAGTGCCATACTTTCAACATGCTTAATTATATTCATTTAAATGGGATTTTCAAGAGCTCTTCAATAAACCTATTTTTTAAAAATCTCCACCTATTCTTATGGCGCCGTGCAGTGACAATCAGTATCAATACATTCATACGCGCTT
>NC_087204.1:63429720-63450598 GCF_015104395.2 Macrobrachium nipponense
AGTGATATTGTAGGCGAACAGGAATTTTTCCCCTCCATTAGGAGAAGCAAATCTTAGACATAAAAATGTTCCAGAGGATAACACACAACAATAGACTCGAAAAGCAAATACCTTGAACGATCGTCTCTGTTGCTTGAGCCATTATCAAAATAGACCCTGGCTTTTAGGGCGTCTTCTCTGGGTAACGCGTATTATCGAAATTCAAAGGCGGGATTTTATGGTGGCCTAACTCCGGGTTTTTGTAACCTACACCGTTTAAATGGCCTTTCATCCAACCAGTGTCATTTTAAGCCATCCACTTTCGATTGATGCTGTTATTGTATCCCCGTTCGATCGCGCCTCTTCAATGGGCAATTAGTCATCTCGTCTCAAAATAGTCTCTCAAGAATTCATTTCTGAGAATTTATCTCTATAGTAGCGTAATGTGATGTTTGGTCTACATTTTAACACGAGATTATAATAGCTGTTTTAAAAAATCTGCCCAAAGCATTTTTCATTTTTTCTTCTTCAGAAAGCAAATGTTTTCTTTTGATGATGTTTGAATTTTGATGAGTTTCCTGTAAGGTGCGATTTCAAAGTGATATTGGATCTTAAGGAAATAAACGAAACCCAGTGCAAGGACGGTGGTACGTGGTGGAGGTTATAGGTTATTTACTTAAGTTTCACTTGAATATCTGTTTTCCGCCATGAACAATGCGGCATGGCGGGTTACATCCAGTGCCTTTTTGGGGGATAGTGTCTTCATTTCACTTCACGGGGTGCACTGAAGGCATTACTTAAGGTTCTTTGTAGCGTCCTTTCTGTCCGTAGTTGCAACTCCTTTTATTCCTTTAACTGGTCTTAATCTCTTTCTTCCATCCTGCTGTCCACTCTCTTAACAATATTTCATAGTGCAACTAAGAGGTTTTCCTCTGTTACATCTTCCAAACCTACCTACTGTCAATTTCATTTCCACCTCTGAATGACCTCATAGGTCCCAGTGTTCTCTTCCGGCTTAAACTCTATATTCCATTCCATTTATATCTAGAGAATTATAGTTTTGCTTATTTATAAGCATGCCTGCATTATCGGTAATTGTGGTGGAAAAAACAAATATTCATTTTTCTGAGCAAGGAGAAAAAGTAGGTCAACTTCCATTGTTGTTCCAGAACGTAACCAGGAAGATACTAATGCAGTTGCCCAAACAGTTTTAGGAACGACAGGTTGGAGAAATTCCAAAAATGCCTTTGTTCCCCGCGAGGTAAGGTTGGAAGAGCATCTTTGTAGAGTGGCGAGGAAGCAATTCCGGCAATGCTTCTTCCAAAGGGACGCGCCAACCTACGTCCAAGACCTTTCTAGAAGGCTGCCATTGTTCGCTTGGCTGAAACGTCGTCTACCCCATTGGTCTGTACTTAAATATAGGCATCAAGATTCTGACCATAGGCTCTACGTCCATTATTGTTGGTCCTCTTTTGAAATCATGTTTGCTACCTGTTGGCTTGATCTTCTTCATTCCTGGGTAGCCTCCTGTGCCCAGTCAAGGGAGTTTTCGTACGTGTCAGAACCTCTTCAAGAAAGTGCATTTTGGCCCGAGGGAGGTTCCAGCTTCTTGGATGCTGGTGATTTAGGTACCTATAGTGATTTTGGTTCATTTCCGCCGTTTGTCATCTGATGTTATCATATCATTACTTAAACTGAAATGTCATCGATTTATGATGAATTTGAACTTGTAACTGTACTATGTAAGTTTAGACTTTGAAACGTCACTGAATTCCTTGATAATAGCCGGCGTGATTTCCCTTTACCGTAAAGGGTCACGCTGCATGACATCATTGTTTATTAGCTATAGGACTCGATAGTGATACAAGGTTTCCATACGAAATACAGTATTTAGGTCTGCGTGTCTCATGTAAGGTAGGAGTATCATGTCATCTTACGCATTTTATTTTTGTATTTTCTTTGGTTTTGCCATCCTCCTTCAAGGCTTTATACAATTAAATATAATATTCACAAAAGTAACTGATAAAGAAAACTTTCCCACCAAATTCTTGCAGTAATTACGTCTTTGTCGGTTATGTAAGATTTCATATAATGCGCACGGTCGCAGCAATTCAATTTTCATTATCTTGAGGTTTTTGATATAGGAGTTTCACACACATACACGTTATATATATATATTATTGTATATATATATATATATATATATATATATATATATATATATAATATATATATATATATATGTTTGTGTGTGTGTGTATATATCTATATATATATATATATAGTATATATATATATATATATATATATATATATATATATATATATATATATGTTTGTGTGTGTGTGTGTATATATATATTGTTTGTCTGTGCTCTTTGTAATGGAGATGATAGCTATAGTGTTTGATTTGTGCTTTGTTTTCTCATGCCTTAAGAGAGATGAGAGAGAGAGAGAGAGAGTATGTTAGGTGTGGAATGGAAATTAAAATAATCCCGCAAGCATTGTTATATCTGACTTTTAAATGGAGTAATGTTTTTTTGGGAATCGGGATGGCATCCACCCAAGTTTTTAAGTTTCTGTTTCAATATTCGTTAGTTTCATCCGTGTGATAAAGAAATACTGTCCTTTCAAAAATGCTTCTTTTCTATATACATATCGACAGGATTAGCAGAAATAGTTTACTATTTGGAAGTTTCTTTGGGGGTCACTGTTTGTTTTGTTTGTGCCTAAATCACGGTGCCAAGGGTGTGTTTATGGGCGAGGGGAAAACTTGTATATTATCAGCAAATAAAAATGTTTACGTATTAAAACAGAAAATGTCAAACTGTTATGGTATTCTTATATAACACTCGAGATATTCAATCAAGTCGGAAATTTAATGTCTTTTAAGATTTCCTTTTTACACTATTCGTTATTACTCTGTATTAGGTGAGTACCGTCAGTGTAACTCACGTGGTGCACTGTAGGCATTATATAAGTTTTTTTTGCGGCGTCCCCTCTGCCCCTGGCTGCAGCCCCTTTTCATTCCTTTTAGTATACTTCTATTCATATTCTCTTTTCTCCTTCTTGCATTCCATCCTTTCCAACTAACAATGTTGTTTCAGCATTAGTTTTCAGCGCTGAATGACCTAAGGTCCCAGTGCTTGGCCATTGGCCTAAATTCTATATTCCAATTCCATTACCTGTATATATAGATAACTTCATTCGCTCACAGAGGGCACCGAAACACTCCATCTACTTTAGGTAGCAGGGGTGTATAGGCTATAAGTAAAACCTTAGCGAAATAGCCGAGTAACTCCTGTCAGGTTTTAGGTTGTACCGAAAACGGAAAAAAACGTCGTGGGCGGCTAATTAGGGTGGAAACACTTTACAGAAAACGGGCGTTCGGTGGCCACCTGTGCTCCTAATTGCTGGCACATGCACACGAAGTTGCTGACAAACATTATTTCTCTCCATTTTCCCGCCTGATCAGAGACAAAAACTTGTTCCTTTCGAATGCAGGTTTCTTGCTCATGTTGAACCCATCAAGTTTGTCGGTTTGTAATTTCCTCTTAAGATCAGCTGTTCCGAGGACCTAACGAGAACTGTAAACGCAAAATCGTAAACCTCCAAAACGTAACTCTGCCTCACAAGGAAAACAAAGCGAACAACAAATTACAGACCGCTTCCATTTTGTGAAGACAACTACAAAGGGAATTTTCGCCACTCCTGTTTCGAAAACACAGGTAATTGTTCCCCTTCTGGAGAATCCTGTTTTACCGACTAGCTTTGGCTCTCTTTCAAGTCTATTCTGGAAGATGTTTCGATGTCAACGCGTGAAAGAATTTTGGAACACTTCGACAATAATGAAAACGTTTTACATAACACCTGAAGAGCAATGCAGGAAGGACTTGAGCCCACATCGTACTAGATTCAGTTATATCTTTTATGGAATCGAAGTATAAGGTCCAAAATACCTAGAGCTAAACATTGCCTTTCCATCTATTTAAGCTTTGGGCGAGTAACTCATAAATTAAGCCGTTGAGGTATCCCTCTATTACTAGAAAACTATTAAGCTGACCGAATCTTTCCAACGTTAAGAACTGACACAAGAGGAAGTAAAATGCGATGAACATCAAATGATGTTTACAAGTTTGTAGATCATTTCCAAATGGGATAAGGAAGAGTTACGTTTGTTTTTGCTAGAACAGTAGAGGAAAATTTACCAACGAATGTAATGGTTTACCTCTATATCTTTATATGTTGCGAAAATAGATAAAACTAAAACATTCTCCGATGAATACCTTGTCGAAGGATCCCCTGATCTTTTGTTTATTTTGTAAATATACAGTATCGACGCAAAGGCTGACCATCACAACAACCGTTGCCTTCACGATTGTTAATTGTGTTTATTCTTTTTTAAACATGTAGGAAGAGGATATATTTATTCATGATCTCTGATAACATCTGCTGGATTTAACAGTTAACAGAGAACTGACGTAAAAGAGGTTAATTATATGTTTAGAATATGGACAAATGGATTGTTAATTTGTAAAGGAGACAAGCAGCGGACTCAAGGGGAGAAGTGCCAAAAGGGTCAGAACAAACGGAATCTAGAAAGATGATCTCGGGTAAAGATCAGAAGTAGAACTGTAGAGAATCCCTTGATGTAATGAAAGAAACTTTATGTGGTTATCAGTCAATTCCAGACCTTGGTGGAGTTATGGTGTTGACAAGAGTAACTCTGGTGATATATGATTGTTCTGCCATCAATGCACATCATACGGTTCACTGCAGGCATTACTTAAGGTTCTTTGCAGCGTCCCTTCGGCCCCCTTGCAACTAAGGGGCCGAAGGACCGTCGTAAGGGACTGGCCTAGACATCAAATGCACGGTTGATGTGAATCTACTATAGTAACTATCGAAATAATGTCTCCACCCACGATAACAGTTCGCGGAAAACCATTTCGCCAAATAGGATTTGCACAGCGTATGGATTCACCGTCCAGTTGATCCAAGAATAGATCAATCCAAACTAAATCGCGATAACTATGGTTCCCCTTCATTAGAAGATGGCTTATATGATCGTAATGTAATATTTGAATTTTTCAGGGAAAATTGTCCGTGAGCTTTGTAAACAACAAAGCTTTACTCCGAAAGTATCAGTCGGCGTTTGGGATATTTTCCTCATATTCCTGCTATTTTTATTGATTGATTTGCTTTCTTTTGAGAGAGAGGATTTAGTTAAACGTAGTTATTTGATCAACATTAATTTTTTTTTTTTTTTTTTTTTTTTATTTCTTCAGAGTTGGGCTTTACTGCCTGCTTTGTGGATGGTATTTTGGAAGCATATCCATTCAGCTTGAGAGTCGCTCTTCTCAGAGGTGGCATCGTAACATCACAACCAGCAGTATTTTACTCACTGAGCTCAGTCCGGAGACTTTTCTTCCTTTGTATCAAAGAGTTCTTGAAGTCTTTCCTTCCCTCTGCCTTACTGATGTTTCTTCGAGTGACGGTCTGTCACTGATTGGTTATGATTTAGCTGGCTTTGTGCCAGCACGGGCTCTTGGTCCTAGAGCAGCCCGTAAAGGTCTGCTACCTCCCTCACGGTTAAACGACCACAGTCTGTATCCTTCACTTTTGGTTTTATTTTGTCTTAAAAAAAAACCGTGTTCAGGATGGGCATTCATTGCTTATAACATGGACACTAAAAGAAAAAAAAAAATATTATTTTATAACATGGACACTAAAAGAAAAAATATTAATATTTTATAACGTGGGAACTAAAATAAAAAAAAATATTCATATTTTTATAACGTGGACACTAAAAGAAAAAAAAAATATTAATATTTTTATAATCGTGGACACTAAAAGAAAAAATAAATTAATGTTTTCGGTGTTGATATGGCTGGTGCTGCAACTGACGCTTGTTATTGGGCATACTTTGGGTTATTTCTCAAGTATCAAATCATTCATAACAGGCTTACTTTAATTAGATTCAAAAACTTTTATTATCAATTGTACCCACATGAAACTGCTTCAGTGTCAACTAACTCAGAAGTCTTTGCTAGATACCAAGCTTTATGTCCCTTAACATTATCCTATTATGATTTAGCCTTCTCCGTCTTTTCTCCGTGCTATTAATCGACGTGCTTTCAAAATGAACTGGCTTAATATAATGGTCTCGCTGCTTCTTTCCTCAGCGAGAAGGATAAGGTAATATATCGTGATTTACTCAGCAGCCCTTCCGTCGGAAATGAAATATGGAGTTAACAAAGCGCTTTATGCTGAAGTGCGCTGAACAAAACTCAAAGAAAGCATCTGATTCTGAAAACGTTGCAGTGATAGGATATCTCAGGAATGCTTAATTAAAACTCAGTGTGGGAGGATGACCTCGTCGAGGTAATCCTCCTGTTTCCAATCCATCCATCCCTTTCCAATTATGAAATGGCATAAATGTTTGACTTGGTTATGTTTCCGGTCATTTTTCCTTTTTTTCTTTTTTTCTCAACACCAGCTGTAACCCACAGCCATCGACTCATCAGTAGCACAGTAGCATACATTCAAATTTTGAGTTTGATAGGGTTAACTTTATCTTCATCCGTCATAATTTGTATCGCGAACTAATTTGATCTAAGTCTGATCAGAGATTCAGCAACGTCAGGTCTATACTCAAGGGATGAGGCCGCTGCAAAGATAGTATCATCACCTACATAGGCATTAAGCTTGCTTTCAAGGCCAAACTACATATCAAACATTTATTATATAAAAAATATTGATCCAAGAAACAGTACCCTATTGACATCAGAATCTATATGTCTGTAGTCACTATATAGCCTGTCATGAACTACTTTGCAATATGTTGGTTACAAATTCATTGGTGGTAAGAAATGGTCAACCAACTCTCATCTATGTCACAATTTTCTTTTAATCTATTATATTCTAATTAAAATATTGCTCGTAATTCCACAAACCAAATCCCCTCTCCTTCAAATAAGTTATCGTTGTAGCTTGCTAACAGTTTGGATGAGTGATTCCTTAAAATCACCTTTTCAAGTTCTTTGTTTACTTGAATGTCTGAATAAGTCATATGCTTCTGTGCCATCGTAAGTTTTTGCTTCTTAACAGTGAACCAGGATGCTTCACATATGACGTGTTCTCTGACATATATGGATTAGTTGTTATTCAGAAGAGGAACAGTTATTCACATGAAAACAAGCCCACAGAGGCCATGACTTGAGATTCAAGCTTTTAAAGAATATGGGTTCCATCCGAAAGAAGCCACAGAGGTAAGGAGAAATACAAAAAAAGGAGGAGGTCAGTTATTAGGAGAAGAGATAAACAAATGAATTGAATATGTTTAAATTATCTCTCCTTCATTCAGTTTATCGATTTCATAACTATAAATTTTTAAAAAGCTTTTTTTTTTTTTTTTTCTTGTTTTTTCCTGTATCTTCAGCTCTGCCGTTTTCTTTCCATCGTCGCCCACTGGAGGTCTCGCCTTCCTCTCACCTCCCAAAGTAGGAGGCTTCCGGCCCTCCTTCAGTTTTCAATTACCACACATTACCTGGCCGGAGTGGTCATCTCGAAACGGCTGTTACCATCGCTCATTACCTGTTACCTGCCTATCTCTCTCGAGGCACTAATTGCTCTTACCTGCCAAAGGTCTTCGATGTAGGGGGCGGACTCATCAACGCTCCCGACGGAGGATGGTTTTTTTTTTTTTTTTGTTTTTTTTTTTTTTTTTTTTTATCATTTATATATTTTTTAAAAAAGTCCTTGGTGGTCAAGCATCACAAAAACATTCATATTATCTCATCGGCATTCGTTGCTAGATAAGTCATGCGTGATATCGAAATAAGCAGAGGAAAAGCATACGAACGCTGTTGCATTATATTAGGAGTTTTTTTTTTTATAACAACTTCCTTTCACTTTGTAATTCAAAGATAAGGTTGGTATTCAAAAGCAAAACTACCATTTAGTGGGACATGACTGCAAACTGTACTGTGAGAAAAACTCTTGGAATGTAAAACGTAACTATACTTAATTTTCAATACATCAAAGTCTGAGTTTAGAGCGAGATAAAAGTAAGAGAACCAGAGAAATAAATTTCATTTGGAATGCACTTGAGTCAGATTGTCTAGAACCTGATAAGGGCCCAAGGACCGGAGAGTGATTGCCCAAACTCTAACGTCGTTAAGAAGATAAAGTGTGAAATTCAAAGGTACTTAATTCTTACACTTCAGGACAAAGAAAAGCCCCAGAAGCTGGCTGTTCATTAAAGAGCGAAAAAAAAAAAAAAAAAAAAAAACTAGGTTTCCTTACCATCAACGATATAGTATAGACGTTCAAAAGATAAAATCGAAGATAAATCAAGGGACACTGAAAAAGCAATGAGGAGAGAGGCCTCCTTGAAACGGAAAGCGGCTGATAGATGCCACGTGTCGGCGGAATGTTTTTTATGACTTCCTGTGACGAACACGTGCCGAACGTACAGGTAACGCCGCGTCCGATTTTGTGGGCACGAGTGGGCTTCCTCGCTATTTCTCACGTATTCTTGGATACCGGTATTGATTAAGTGATGACCATAATTCTAAATTATTCAGTCAAGTAAACTCGATGCTGTTATGATCCATTCAAAATCTTCCATGTTAATCACTGAGCTATGATTTTCAAAACATCAGTCAGAAGACATGGTTGAAGATGGTCCAGGAGCGCCTCACTAATTGTTTTGCCTGTTCAATGGGGAGCGGGATTCTTTTATTACCCATTGACGCTAATGGAGAAGTTTCAAGTTCCGGAGGAATTTCATTATTCATCTTCGAGGACAGTTTCTGTCTTATTAGGTAGATTTAGGAGTCGAGGAGGTTACTGGGGAGGGCGGGGATGTGACCGCCGCTGCTGCGCGGCTTCTGTTACAAAAGATAAAGGATACATAAAACTCGATCACTGAACGGGATTTGGTGCTTAGGTTCTTACTTAATCGGTTTGTTAGCTGCCAACTACAGTACAAGGACCACTTCCAATGCGGCTGCACCTATACTATATATATACATCCCTTGCATGTTCAGTTACAAAGATATTGGTTGGTTGCCTTTTATTTAGTACCAGTTATTTGATTTTGTTTGAACATTGTAATGCAATTTTACCTTCCATACCGGAGCATTAACACTGAAAGAGTTCTGGTTAGGTACTCGAAAGTAGCGGAATTATCTGTGATTGCTCATACTGAGATCAGGATGCGAAGTTTGGCAGGTCTCTAAGATGCAAAGCTGCAAAGATCCTGCTTTCTGAGCTCTCGTTTCTGCCTTGTATACGGTGAGGTCCAGTGTTCTCCGATTATAGTTTGACCCCGTAAAATTTACTTGTTTTTGTCATGGTCGCTTATCGAATAGCAGTTAAACGATCTTCGCTTGATTAATTAGTTGTGAATGTACGTAAAGATTGGCTGGTCACCAGTTACGGATATAAAAAAGATTTTTGACATGTAGCATGTTACTTGCCCGGCTTCAGTGATTTTGAGTTGGATCACTATAAAACACCTGGTACAATTAATTTTAATTATTTTATTATTTTATTTTTATATTATTTTGTTTTTTTTTTTTTTTTTTTTTTTTTTTTTTTTGCTGATTATTTGATGAAGTAGCTTTTGTGAACTACTTGACTATCAGGGTGAGATGGTCGTTCTGTATCCGTGAAAGAGATGATTTAAAATAGATGCTCGTCATACGCAACCTGTTACGTTTCAGTTTGTGTCACCTGGCCATCTGAATGCATTGCCTTGTTGCCTTCTTAGCAATGCACGTCAGGCAATCAGTCCGACTTGACAAATAAAACTCTAACTTTGTTTTCATTAGATCGTTTATATGGATTGTCAGTGTTTTGTACATATTATTAAACCCTGGTATCGTAGCTTCGTCAAATGATTGCGTGTGTTTCTAATCATGAATCTGAAAACTGGTTTTACCTCGATGTTATGTATCTTTTCTCCAGTTGACCATGACTACTTTATATTTATCAACGAAAGGAAAACGGTGCTTGAGTTGGAAGATCTCGAATTTCGGGAAAGGACTGAGCAGTCGACGTTAGGTTTTATACTACTCTAATGTCTCTTTGCTTTTATTCACACCCAGTTACGATAATAGATGAGAGAAAAGATGACGAACGGAAATTTGATCCAGCTGCGTTAAGTGGTTACTTCAACTATAATGACATGAGTAGGTGATGTAGAGGTCTGTCTGTTTTCAGAAATACTTCTGTTTGAGTGATTCATTTTTGACTTGATCCCAGATTAACTATTCCTTATAAGACACCCATTGTCTCTGTTTGAAGTCACCACTATCCTTGGCTCAGATGATCCCAGTATATTCACCGAATCTGCAAGGGATTTGAAATTGTTTTCTTTCATTTGATAAAAAAGATGCTTTAGTAAAGGCAATTTCTTGAATTTTCATACAGCTAAATGGAAGTAGCTATTTGTTTTTACTGGTCTACTGACGCAATACTGCTATAAATTTGGATATTTAATAGTCTCTTGGTTGTATGGCTGTGATTGTTTATTTATAGGTTGCATATAAAAGTTAATTTTTCTTATTGGCGCTTTCGTTATATTAGTGTCATTTGTAATTCCATTGGTTATGTTGTGAGTTTTGTTTTGCGATCTATTTTTACTTGCAAATTATATGGTACGCAGATAAGTTGGTTTTTTTTTTATAGGTGTCTAGTAATAAATTATGGATTATGATTCTTTTTAGCTTCTTGGTTCTTTGGGTGTGAAGATGTACAAAGTCATCATACCGAATCAGATTAATTTTTATGTGTCTCTTCCATAATAATATCCGCTTGGCTACTGAAATAACTCTTCATTAAGGCTACTTAGTTACAGTTTTTGCATCTCACTCGACTCTACGTTTACACTATGGTTTTGACCGAGATTTTTTTCTCGGTTTAAGAGTACCTGGTTTAAGACGTGTTTTTAAAAGTTGTTTTAAAATTAATTCTTCTCCTGTTGCTGGAGAGGCTGTTGAGCTGCGGATGTGATTCTAGTTTGGTTACTGTATAACCAACGTTACTTTACGTTTCTTTAGGTTGCTGCTATAAGGAAAAAAAAAAGGTAATTTTGGTGGTTTATATATACACTTACAGACTGTTCATTTTCAAGTATTTTGACCCAGTAAAATATGGAAAATAAAATGTGAGATATATTGTGGGAAGTGATTTTTTTTTCCTTATCATTTATTTTAGAACTTTATAGCAGTGAATTTCCGTCGTTTTTTTTATGTAGTTGTTACAGGATTACCTTTCTTATAATCAAACATTTTATAATGATTATCATTATTGTTTATAAAAGGCTACATCGGTGTAGGATGCATTGAATCGAAATTCATTTCGTGTGTCTGCTAGTACAATCTATCGAGCCAAAGTTGATATAAATCCAGTGAGTATTATTTACGAGTTTCGTATGAAACGTTATTATTTTATTATTATTATTATTATTATTATTATTATTATTATTATTATTATTATTAGTAATAATATATATAAAAAATGTTTTTTTCATCATTACAAGTAGACACTGAGTTTCTGGTTATTGCTCGTGACGTGTTCGACAACATTTCTTCGAAAACGACGACAATATGAAAGTCCCATGAAAGGTAGAAAGTTACAAAGCTCCACCTATCCCAGTGGCAGTGCGCATAGCCCCCTAAGGGCCGAATTCCACACAATCAGAGTGGGTTCATTTCTGACAAAAATAAGAAAACTTCGAGTTTAAAAGGGTTTTCAATATTGCTAGTACCTCTATAGCAAAAAATGACAGTTCTGCCCGTAAATTTCCGGTACCTTGGTTGAATTTTTTCTTAGGAGGGCCAAATGTCAGTCGTAAATAAGGGTATGGAGTATAAAGAAATAGTGAGTTCTAAATGTTCTCAAGCTAATTTTATCAGAAGCAGCAGCGCAGAAGTATCAGTAGTAGCAAACGGGGTAAGTAGCGGTAGCAGTTATCAGCAGCGCTTAACCTTCTCCGTTCTTCCACCATTTTCGCCTGGTGTACGTAATTGGTTTCCCGATCGCCCCCCACCGCCTCCGTCTCAGTTGGCCTGCGACCGCAGTAAGCAAATTGGCTCGACTAATTGGTATGAATATATTTTCCTAAATGGGCAGGTATCGACGTTATTGGCTGACCACTAACTCGCATCTATAGACGCTGTAATTAACCAAAGGATGAGGATCTTGGGGCTAAGTGGATAATTCTCTCTCTCTCTCTCTCTCTCTCTCTCTCTCTCTCTCTCTCTGATAGTGTTTGAGAGATGAAAAGCATTTTGCCTATGTTATTACGCGAAGCAATCTTTGTTAAGGGAAGACTGCATTTTATTACATGGTATTAATTAATAATCAAATGAAAAATTTCCACGCTCAATTTACACACACACACAGATATATATATATATATATATATATATATATATATATATATATATATATATATATATATTATATTTGTATATTGAATGTATGTATGTACCATGCACATAATTATATTTAACTGCAGTGTTCATGCCTTTTTAATAGATTTCTATCTTTTATGCAGTGTACTTAATTTTCAAAGAAATAAGTAATCCTCAGTGTTAGTGTTAACACCGACATCCTTTTCCTGGTAAGCAGACGTTGTAATTTCTTGCGATGTTCACAAACGCCAAAATATACGTTGTAAATAAAATTCCCGAGGCGGACTAGACGGAGTCAGCCGTACTCCCCGGGTATTTTTGTATTTTTTCTGGAATGAAAAGTACGCCCAGGGTCAGATACTGCTCTAGCTATATTATATCATAGGCCTCGCTTCCGATCAACCAGATGTGCTATGTGTATGACTGACCCTGAACGTTCAAGGAAGAGGCTGGAGGGCGAAAGCTCAAACTGCATAACGTACTTGGATCCCATTCAACAGACGGTGAATTCCACTACCTGTCGGGTGACTTCTGCTGAAAGCAGCACCCTGGGGGAGGGGGCGATTTTACAACACATCTTCAGTTCACCGATTACAGAAAAATATAAAAAAAAAAAAAAAATCATCGAAGAAGTCCTCACATAATTTGCGTAATCTTGTTAACATAGTGACAAACAAATATACCTGGCCAAAAATGTATTATCCTTTCTCATTTTAAACAGGAATTTGAAATAATTTGTTGCAATGAGAAAATCACTCAGTGAATTTTACAGGTTTTTTTCGTATGAGTCGGTATCAGAAAGTGACATTGTAGCTGACGTTAGTGTTGCCACCTTCTTAGCTTCTGATTCTTTGCGTGAGGAGGATAGATAATTTTTTTCACTGTACCTCCTTTCATATTCCCTTTCTTCCATCTTACTTTCACCCACTCCTAACAATTGATTCATACTGCAACTGCGAGGTTTTCCTTCTGCTTACACCTTTCAACCCTTTACTGTTGATTTCCGTTTCAGTGCTGAATGGCCTCATAGGTCCCATGCTTGGCCTTTGGCCACAATTCTATATTCAATTCAATAGAACATTCACACAATATCACTCTAGAATTTTGTGCAAGAGACAGAAGATTTTATTTTTTTGGGTCAGAAATGTTGGAAAAGTCGCTGACCTGACAATGTTCCCTCTGTGAAACCAATTTGCGTCCTATTTTGGTAAATTTGCCCAATAAGTTCAGCACCTGAGTTCAGTAATATAAAATGTGTTGATTGACACACACACACACATACACACATATGATATGATTCATGGTGATCCTTAGCAAGACAGCAAACAGCAGGTCTTCATGTATTTTATATTCAAAATTACTTTGAATTCTCAGAATTGTTATCTTTTACAACATTATGAGTATCATTGTTAACAAGAACACCAACAAAAACTTTCACACATTACTAAAGATCATAATGTATCAATGTCATTGTCAAATAGGATAACATAATATTAATACCAACAATATCAAGTACCAAAGTTCTACACCAATATGGATAAAGCTTGCGACCTTGTCAGTTCATAACAAAAAGCTTATGGACATAGAAAATGCTCTTAAACGTTTGCCATGCATTGATTATTCCGTTCTCTATACCTTGAGTGAATAGCACATTTTATTTTAGGTTCTAATTAGTTAAAAAAGTAAAAACATTTCTCATTCTTCGCGGTAAATTAAACATTTCAACTTATCTATTTCATTGATACATAAAAGCGAAAATAATAGAGGTGAATGGCAAAGATCAAATGGAAAAATCACTTCTAAGAACGGCAATGCCCAGCTGTAAACCATCAACTTGGGGGCTAATTTTATGTCAGACATAATTCTGAGTCTTTTGCTCTTCTGGAAATGATGTTTCGGAATTTTCATCCGAGCTTGGTGTGCCCGAGTTTGCCTCATCCGGGCATTGCTTCTCGAGTTTTCTTCCCCTTTTTTTTATTTTGTTGCATAGTTATTTATTCGTTTCTTTGTTTTTTGCCTCCTAGTCCGTTCCCATCTTTTTTGTCGTCCTGGACTTGTATCACGAATGGAAAAAGTTACGTTGTTGAAAGTAAGATCCTGTCTCCCCCTCCCCACCCTCGTTGTGGGGCGTCTGTCAGGGGGTAGCCACCCACTAAAATGTCTCTCATTACAAACACAGTACTGTAGGGTGTGCGGTGCTATTGTAGTGTTAAATTTTAACTTGGTATCTCCCAAGTTGGATCTAGATCCAATCAACCCCCCTTTTCAGTATGTCTGTCAGGGGTAACCCACCCTTCAGGATGTCTCTCACTGATCATTCCATAATCAGGAGAGTCTGCAGATATATTATATTTTAGTTTCGTCTGGTATCTCATATACTGGATCTAGACCCAAAATCTAACAAGAAATTAGTGGTGCTTGTTAAGTAAGCCCACCCATATATTTTTGGCAGACAGTCAGTTTCACAGTTTACAAGTCTACTCCTAAATACTGGTAGGGGTTATGCTAAGGTCACACATTCACGTATTAACACACGCATGCCCACGCATGAGCGGAAATTGATATTGGCAACAGCTTACGTCAGTAAACCGTAAATGTAACATAAAACATACGTAAAATCGTAGAAGTACGGTGACAGGTCGTCCGAGCTCTAAGCTCCCACCACTAGGGCGCCGTAGCCTGCTCCAGTTTTGAAATCTTCAAAACAAGTCATGGGTGGTCACGCTAAATGTCACCTGATGTAGCTCCAGGCATTGCACGTGGGACCCATGGTGACCACTGCAGGGTAGGCGCTAGGGTTACCTGCATTGTTTGTTCACCGTCGTTTTTTTGTTTCAGCCACGAAGCACGTGGGCCTCTTAATCACGCTGTAGCCTACGGGGAAACCGATTCGCACATTTACAACCCTGTACGACATCCGGCAACACTGTAGCGTGGTATAAAAGGTCAGGTCGGCGCCCTCAGGTCATACAGGCCGAACAAGGGAAAGGCCCGTGCAAACAAGAAAAGTTGGCTCAATACAACAACAACAACAAACCCTCAGGTCAGCTGTTGTTTCCGTTTCCCGAGACCAGCAGGTTCCTCCAAGTACTCTCCACAACGCCCTTCAAGATACCGGACCTCCTAAAATGACCAAGGAAGGGATCATCAACGTCATCTTCTTGCGGACCTTCTTCGGCCCGGAGAAACTCCTACGCCACCTCCTACAAAACTCAGGTCGAGGAAATGTCATCTTCCACCTACAGGAGTTGGAGTTGGATGAGATACAGAGTGATGACAGCGACACGGAAGACGAAAAAGTGGATACTGAACATATTCTACTTCCTCAAGCCCCACATCGTCCGTCAGAAGAAGCCCAAGATGTTGGGACTGCCAATGGTATGTATATTATAATGTCTGACTTAATTTTTTTGATTTGTTGAAAATATACAATAATTTACATACATGCAGAATTCTACCAAAGTGAATTTACAACCTGGATTTTCAGAATGCAATATTTTTTTACATTCTCTCATACATATTCCATCACTTTACAGTCTGCTCTGTTTACAGGCCGGCCATTTTGTACACTACTGCCCCACAACAGTGGGCGTGGTAACGACAGGAATTTGACGTACATAGAACATTACACTATCGGCGTAAGTTATAGGTAGACGTCCGACCTTGCTTTCTTTGCGCGTACATTTGCGGCGCAATTTACGGTGCTGGCTTTACGTCCGTTACCCCATGTCCTGTTTACCAGCTGTTCAAGGTCATTTCACCGTGATATTACCGACGATCCCACATACATGGGCATACGTCGTCGTGACACGTGAATGTGTGACCCCAGCATTATGCTAAGATCACACATTCATGCATCAACGCACGCATGCCTACGCATGAGCGGAAATTGGTAGTTGGCAACAGCTTGTGTCAGTTAACTGTAAATGTAACGTAAAACATACGTAAAATCGTAGACGTACGGTGACGGGTCGTCCGGGCTCTAAGCTCCGCCCACTAGGGCGCCGTAGCCCGCTCCAGTTTTGAAATGTTCAAAACAAGTCGTGGGTGGTCACGCCAAATGTCACCTGACGTTAGCTCCAGGCATTGCATGTGGGACCCACGGGTGACTACTGCAGGGTAGGCGCTAGGGTCACCTGCATAGTTCGCCGTCGTTGTTTTCTTTCCGCCGCGAAGCACGTGGCCTCCTAATCGCGCTGTAGCCTATGGGGAAACTAATTCACATATTTACAACCCTGTACAACTTGGCAATGCTGTAGCCTGGTATAAAGGTCAGGTCGGTGCCCTCCCGAACAAGGGAAAGGCCCGTGCCAACAAGAAGTGTTGGCTTAATACAACAACAACAACAACAACCCTCAGGTCAGCTGTTGTTTCCGTCTCCCGAGACCAGCAGTTTCCTCCAAGTACTCTCCACAATGCCCTTCAAGATGCCGAACCTCCTAAAACGACCAAGGAAGGGGACCATTCAACGTACATCTTCTTGCAGGACCTTCTTTCGGCCCAGAGAAGACTCCTACAGCCACTCCTGCAGACACTCAGTTCGAGGAATTGTCATCTTCCACCTACAGGAGTCAGAGTTGGATGAGATACAGAGTGATGACAGCGACGCGGAAGACGACTGACGGACAGGGAGAGGTGGATATTTGAACGTATTCTACTTCCTCAAGCCCCACATCGTCCGTCAGAGGAAGCTCAAGATTTTTGGACTGCCAATGGTATGTGTATTATAATGGTCCTGACTTAATTTTTTGCATTTATTTTGTTGGAAAGTACAATATTTTACAGTACATGCAGAATTCTACCAAAGTGAATTTGACAACCTGGATTTTCAGCATGCAAATATTTTTACATTCTCTCATAGATGTTCCATCACCTACAGTCTGCTCTGTTTACAGGCCGGCCATTTTGTACACTACAGCCCCACAACGGTGGGCGTGGGTAACGACATGAAGTTGACGTACATAGAACATTACACTATTGGCGTAAGTTCCAGGTAGGTGTCCGACCTTGCTTTCTTTGCACGTACATTTGCGGCGCAATTTACGGTGCTGGCTTTACGTCCATTAGCCTGTGTCCTGTTTACCAGCTGTTCAAGGTCATTTCACCGCGATGATGCCCACGATCCACATACGTGGGCATACGCCGTCATGATACGTGAAAGTGTGACCCCAGCATTACAGTCGGTATCTCGTCCATTGTATCTCAATGGTCCTCGATGCGGGACTATAATGCTAAGGTCACACATTAACATATCAACGCACGCACGCCCACGCATGAGCGGAAATTGGTAGTTGGCAACAGCTTACGTCAGTAAACCATAAATGTAACATAAAGCATACGTAAATCATAGACTTACAGTGACGTCGTCCGGGCTCTAAGCTCCGCTCACTTGGGCGCCTTAGCCCGCTCCAGTTTTGAAATGTTCAAAAAACAAGTCGTGTTTGGGGTCACGCCAAATGTCACCTGACGATAGCTCCAGGCATTGCACATGGGACCCACGGTGACTACTGCAGGGTAGGTGCTAGGGTCACCTGCATTGTTCGCCGTCGTTATTTTCTTTCCGACCGTGAGTACGTGGGCCTCCTAATTACGCTGTAGCCTACGGGAAACCGATTCGCACATTTACAACCCTGTACGACATGGCAACGCTGTAGCGTGGTATAAAAGATCAGGTCGGCACCCTCCCGAACAAGGGAAAGGCCCATGCAAACAAGAAGTGTTTGCTCAATAAAACAACAACAACAACCACCCTCAGGTCAGCTGTTGTCTCCGTCTCCCGAGACCAGCAGTTTCCTCCAAGTACTCTCCACAATGCCCCTCAAGATGCCGAACCTCCTAAAACGACCAAGGAAGAGACCATCAACGTCACATCTTCTTGCAGGACCTTCCTTCAGCCCGGAGAAGACTCCTACAGTCACTCCTGCAGACACTCAGGTCGAGGAAATGTCATCTTCCACCTACAGGAGTCAGAGTTAGATGAGATACAGAGTGATGACAGGGACACGGAAGACGACTGACGGACAGGGAGAAGTGAATATGAACATAATCTACTTCCTCAAGCCCCGCATCCTCCGTCAGAAGAAGCCCAAGATGTTGGGACTGCCAATGGTATGTATATTATGTCTGACTTTTTTTTTTTTATTTGTTGAAAATATACAATAATTTACATACATGCAGAATTCTACCAAAGTGAATTTACAACCTGGATTTTCAGAATGCAATATTTTTACATTCTCTCATACATGTTCCATCACTTTACAGTCTGCTCTGTTTTACAGGCCGGCCATTTTGTACCCTACAGCTCCACAACGGTGGGCGTGGTAACAACGTGAAGTTGACGTACATAGAACATTACACTATCGGCGTAAGTTCCAGGTAGATGTCCGACCTTGCTTTCTTTGCGCGTACATTCGTTTTTTATTTCACCTCCTCCATGAAGATATTCTAATTTTGTTTTTTTACCGAACTCTGGACAGCATTCTTTATTCTCTTTAGAGCGTCCCTTTACAGAATTATTCTATTCATGAGGGCCCATCTGACGCAGTTTTTTAATCATCTTTGCCTATTATTACCATTTGTACAGTATGCGGAATAATGGCGCTAAGTTTTTGCTGTTAACCCTTTCACACTATGCGATTATTGTCGCACCAAGATACGATTGCAGTGCTGGATCTAAATGCGACCGATGTCCAAAATTGCGCAAATCGTACATTTGTCCGACTGCCCGCACAAAGTGATCCCATTTTTTGACAAGCGCTTGCAGTCTGCTCTCAGCCTGTAGTGGTAACTAGATGGACAGCAGGAGAAAATTATTGTCTTTATTTATTACATTTGAGAAAAAAGAAGAGAAAACCTAGAATTCACCTGGGTACACCCTTTGTTTGAATACACAAAGGCACCGTATGGCGCATTTGCCACAATTTTCGAGGAGCTGAAAAGAGATAATGATAAATTTTGCAATTACTTCAGAATGTCTAAACCAACCTTGAGGAATTCTTGTCACGTCTTACATGACCAGTTGCTAAAAGAAATACGACATTCAGAGATGATATTTCGACAGCACAACAACTGGCAGTTACCATCAAGTAAGAGGAAATAATATGGACCTTTCCTTGTAAATTTGCTTTTCCGTATAGAAATTAAAAAGGAGAAATGAAAACAACTAGTGTTAGCTGAAACATCTCTATTTATCAAAAGTATAAACTGATATATCTATATCAAAAACTAAAATCTTTTACTTTGATATAAAAAAAATCCATATCTCTCTCTGTTTCATTGATTAATTAATGTAAATAAAACGTAAGTGTTAACTATAAAAACACTTCTCAAAAAATCATTATATATCGAAATCAAAAGCTTTTAGTCCTCTTTTTATATCAATAATCTGCCGATAACCTTCTAATAATTTCAGTATCAAAACTTATATGTAATTTTGATGAAAAAAAAAAACAGCAAATCATTAGTTAATCATTTCTCAGTAGTTTATACTTAAGCTATCCATACCTGTAGTTCTTTCTTATTTACGAATAACACTATTGTTATTATTATTATTATTGTATGGTGTTTTTTCGTTGCATGGAACCAGTGGTTATTCAGCAACGGGAATAACACTATTTACATCCCGCAAATGTTTTCAGTACCCAATGCACCCGATCACCAGAAGCAGTGGAAGTCTACTGCTGCCGCACGTACATGCAGGAAAAAATCGCATAGTGTGAAGACACGTATTGAAGGCAATGGCCAACTGCAATCGCGTCTGGGTGCAGCACCGGACATGGCCAGTGGGGCCTGTCGGCTGTAATGCGATGCCGGACCGACATAGTGTGAAAAGGTACATTTAGAGATAATCGTCGACTGCTAGTCGCATGTAGGTCCGACATCGTGTCGCATTTACGTACGACATAGTGTGAAAGGGACCTTACTGAAAGTAACCATTCTATTAAAAAACAGACAACACGTCCGTCTCTCTCTCTCTCTCTCTCTCTCTCTCTCTCTAATATATATCATATATATATATATATATATATATATATATATATATATATATATATATATATATATATATATATATATAGTAGGTACACAGACACACACACCACACACACACATATATATATATATAGTATATATATATATATATATATATATATATATATAGATTTTATGCTTATGAATGTATTCCTGTCATTTTAATTGCTATATAGATGCCTAGACACAAAGTGACTCTGTAAACTATTTTGTTGGGAATTTCTGACTGATGATGAAAAAATGTAAGTTTTAGGAGGTCATTTAAGGACATTGCTATATATACTCTTATATGAGCGAGCTGTTAAGAGAAAAAGCCACGCGCGCGCGCCAAATGTAAATTTTATCACAACCCATCCTATTCTTTCTCTCTCTCCTCTCTCTCTCTCTCTCGCTCTCTCTCTCTCTCTCGTTATTGTACATATGCAGAGATGCAGGTTAGTGAA
>NC_087204.1:63451098-63466098 GCF_015104395.2 Macrobrachium nipponense
CAATCTAGAGAAAATCCTATAAAGTCCCATACGGAAAATAAACCAAAGATATGGTATAGATTACAGTTGAATTGCCCTTGGGAGATCCTAGCAATAAAAGTTCAATCTGGACACTTTACAGCTGAACTGTAAGGGACTAAGGACTTGCTCAGAAATTTTAAAAGTATTATTGCATGAGCATAATCCAGGGGTTGCATGTCTCTAAGAAACTAAGATAGGAGATGGAGTATACAATCCAGGTGTAAAGTATGAGATCTATAAGATGAGCCCCACAGCTAGGAACCGTGCCCATAGAGGTGTTGCAATAGTTATTGCTAAATCATTGCAACACTGTATTGTTCCTCTTAACACGCTGCTAATGTAGGTTCACTTTTGGGGGCATTCAATTTTTAATTTATCAAATTCCTCTTCCTTTTTTACTACTTGAAGATTTTAATTCTCACAGTCCACTTTGGGGTGGTAAATTTTTAGACACAGAGGGTAAGATCATTGATGACATTTTGATAATAATAATCTTTCACTTTTTAATGATGGTACTATAACATATCATAATGTCCACACAAGTGATTCATCTCCTATAGACTTCAGTATTTGCTCTTCACTCTATTTACATTTTAACTGGTCTGTAGATGAATTTCTACATGACAGTGATCACTTTCCCATTCATGTTAAGTTTGTGAAAAATGTGCCCTCGAATTTATCTAAGAAATGGAAGGAAAAGGAAGCAGATTGGGTCAAACTTCAAGAAGGTATTAACCTCTCCAAGGAATTTGAGTCCTTCAAGTCCCATATAAAGGCTTATGAGTACTTTGCTTCTGAGATATTGAACAGTGCTGAAAACTCTATACTAAAGACCAAAGGGAAACCACACATACCTGCTGTTCCATGGTGGTATAAAACCTGTGATGTTTTGAGTAAAATTACCAGGAAATGTTACAGGCGTTATAAATCCAGTCAGTCTGCAACAGCGATGGCAAAACAGAGGAAACATTTTTAAAAAGTGAAAAGAGAATCCTTGCTTATTCATATAAATGGCATAAATTCTAAGACCCCAACCAGGTTGATCTGGAAAAAGATTAGAAAACTAAGTGGCAATTATGTTCCAACACAAACGCCATGTCTGAAAATAAATGGAGACATTATCATCAAGCCTAATGAAGTTGCTGAAAACCTAGGTGAGCTTTTCTCTGAAGTATCAAGTTCTAGGAACTATTCAACTCATTTCCAGAATATTAGGAATTCTACCATTTCCCTTAATTTAAATTCTAAGTTAACTTTAAGGGAATTAAGGGATGCTCTACCATCATCTGAATCAGCATCCCTTAGGAATGATAACATTCTTTATAGCATGATTAAAATTCTCCTAGATTCGACAAAATCTTATCTCCTTAAAATCTTTAACAAAATATGGGAAACTGGTATTCTTCCACCTTCTTGGAAGATATCAATTATTGTTCCTGTTTAAGAAAACATTGAAAGATCCACATCTTCTTACCAGCTATTGGCCAATTTCTCTTACAAGTTGTGTGCGCAAATAGTTTGAGAAGATGGTGAATTCTAATGTGGCATCTAGAGAAAAATGGTTTGTTATCATCTGTCCAATTTGGATTTAGTAAAAATCGTTCCACTCTGTAACCACTATTAAGATTATTGGCCCAAAATCAGCAAGGTTTCTCAAAATGCTGTCAGACTATTGGAGTTTTCTTCGTTCTCGAAAAAGCCCATGACAATACTTGGTGTTTTGGTATTATTAAACAGCTTCATGACACAGGAATATGGGCTAATATGTTAAATTTCATCTTGTAATTTCTAAGTGATAGATATATTAAAGTTAGAATTGGAAATACCTTGTCTAATGCTTTTGGGCTGGAGGAAGGTGTCCCACAAAGCAGTGTATTGAGTGTCACCTTATTTGCTGTGGCTATAAACAGCATTGTTGAATGTTTCTCACCTCCAGTAAAGGCATCATTGCTTGTGGATGACCTTGCTATTCATGTTACTAGTAATTTCTTGCAAAAAGATAATGCAATCAGCAATTGGACGGATGACAATGGCTTTCGATTCTCCCCCTCCAAAACTGTGGCAGTTCATTTTACTAGAAGTACTCGAAAGGAAACCATCCTAAATATTAAAAGCTGAGAGACACACTAATACCATATGAAGAGGAGGTGAAGTTTTTATGGACGATCTTTGATAAGGAACTAACATGGGCTAGTCATATTGACACCTTGAAAATTAAGGTAAAGAAATCCCCGAAACGGGGAAGTCATCAGGGGTTAGTGGGACTGTGCCCGTTGTTGCTACCACAACAACAACCACCACGACACCTAACCCTGGATCGTCAACCTCTCGAGTTGAGGAAACACTGACCCCGGTCGAGATTAGGAGCAGGAAGAGGAGGAGGAGTAACCTCCAGCCAGCCAGGCGTTCTCCTATCCAGCGTGTTGGACCTGAGATTGTTGAGTGTCATGATAGAACCATTCTCTTCCCCACATGTTTACACCGAGGATTGAACCTGGGGCGATAAGAGTGAGCGACATTTTCTCACTCTTTTTGACTGACCACATGCTCGCCAAAATTGTTTTGCATTCCAATGAGCGCCTTGCCCTTTTTAGGAATAATTATCATCATAAGGACAATGTTACCCTCAGGGACATGGACCTGAGGGAACTGAAGGCGTTCATTGGAATTCTAATAATGTCGGCAGTGAGGGCAGATAATCATACCACAACGAGTGACGTGGGACCTCACAGAGGGCAATCATTTGTATAGGTGTACCATGACGGAGTGTCGTTTTGCCTTGCTGACGAGAGTTCTTCGGTTCGACAATTCAGCCACCAGTGCGGAGAGGGTGAAGACAGATTGCCTTACCCCAGCTCGAAAACCCTTCGACCATGTGGCGGCTAATTATCAGAGGAATTACTTCCCAGGGCCCCATCTCACCATTGATGAGCAGCTTGTTCCATTCAGGGATCACTGTCCCTTTAGGATGATTATATAATGTCCTTATAGGAATATGGAAATTGAGATATATTTTATGTATGTATAAAATATAATATAGGTTATCTGTATCTATCTCTGTAGGAATTATATATATATATATATATATATATATATATATATATATATATATATATTTATAGATAGATAGATATATATAATAATCTATATATATATATATATATATATATATATATAGATGTATATCTATCTATCTATAGATATATTATATATATTATATATATATATATATATAGTATATATATATATATATATACTATAGATAGATAGATATACAATATCTATATATATATATATATAGTACATATATATATATATATATATATATAGATATATATATATATAGAATACATATATCTATATATAGATATATATATATATATATATATATATATATATTATCTATATAATATATATATATATATATATATATATATATATATATATATACCTGGTACCAAGGTAATAATATATTATATGCTGTTGCGTTTGCAACACATATTTCCTGTTTCTATCTGTATCTATCTCTGTATATATATATATATATATATATATATATATATATATATATATATATATAGTGTGTGTGTGTGTGTGTGTTGTGTGTGTGTGTGTGTGTGTGTGTGTATACCTGGTACCAAGGTAATATATTATATGCTGTTGCTTTTGTAACACATATATTCTCTCTATAACCATGATATGTTGGAAAAGTGTATGCAACATTTAGCTTAGAGTTACAGGATGTTCTAAAAATGTAAGTTCAGATTTCGCATAACATAATAAAACCTCTAAGATATAAGAGAGAAATTTTTGCATTGTACATTAGCCGCGAGGCATGCTCGATTCTGTTTTCATAACTTTTCATCACACGAGATAAGGAAAACTCGAAGTCTCTGTTTTGTTTTCATAACATGTCAATCTTACTCGCTCGAGTCTGTTCCAGACCTGTATGTCTTTGTTGAGAACACATGAAGATTTCGCCATGTTCCTATGGCATTGCATTATCATTTCGTAAGATAATTCTAGAACCCTCTGTTTAAGCACATGTCACCTTTGGGAAGTGACATCATTTACTTTTCCTTTCATTATAAGTGATTATTCCTTTCATATTAAAATACTTTTATTGTCTTAAATCACGTAATAATAAATGTTATTTGTATTTCTCTTTAGATATTGTTTTGAAAGGGAATTTTTATGAAAGTAACTCTCTCAGCCCCAAAACGTATTGTGTGACCAAATACACAGTTAAGCCTCCGTAAGAAAGGAAGATTCATTCCGACTTAAGACCTCATTGCGTTTGGGTCTCCCTCTCTCTCTCTCTCTCTCTCTCTCTCTCTCTCTCTCTCTCTTCTCTCTCCCACGCCATATTTGATATTGCATTAACGTAAAGATTTAATACTTAGTGATTGGTCACTCGTAAATTTTGGAGTTATTTAGTATTACTTAGTGCTTATTGTGAAATCTGAACAAACATTGTACAAGTGTGTAACGGCACCTTTACTTTTTTTAAATATAGTGTGGAACTAGCTGCAGCAGAAAATTGGTTCCAAGGTAATGTGTTATTACAAGGTTTATTAGTTGCAACTAATAGTTACAGTGATTTGGTGAAACAATTATCAATTTTTACACATTGAAAGTTTTTTGTTTTGTGTTTGTTTCATTTGAAGTGAAAATTTTGTGCATTTATCTATTTTTCTTCTTGAAAAGATTTTTGTGCATTTATCCATTTTCTTAATGAAGTGTGTTTTATTTTTTGTTCTGTGTGATTAGTGCTTACTTTTGCAATTTTGGTATTTTCCACATTTTTCTGTGTTTCAATTTGCATTCAAAATTTAATTAACTTAGTTGTTTCCAATAATTAGTCGTTGCATATTTAATTGAATTAGCATTTGTGAATAAATTACTTAGAATTCTTTCAAGTTCTAATTTTGGTTAGAACTTGTGAATTAATTTCCAAATTTTACCTATCAACTAACACTTTTGAATTTCGATTGAATTAATTTTCTTAATTTTGTGATAAATTAATTTTGATTTAATTTTACTTACTTAATTCAAAAATTAATTAAACTTTGTTGTTTTCAAGTAACGGTAAATTTCCCTCATATTATGAATTTCACTTATAAATTTTCAGTTTGAGAATAAATTTTTGTATTTAAAATTTGTATAAGTGTTTTCTTTTTCACAAGTATTTAATCATGTTTAGGTAGAAATATAGAGTGGTAATTAAGCTGTTTTCCTTCAATTTAATTGAAATGATTAAGAACCTGGGAAGTACTTAGACTTTTAAAATCAAGGAAATACTTAGACTTTTAAAGTTGTTGATGGAGTGATGTCCATTTAATTAATTCAATTGAATATGAGATTACCTCACCTGTGTAGTGCGTGAACTTTAGTCTGAATTTCTGGAATACTGGTAAGTTGTTGAAGGGATCACTGTTGCCTTTATAGTATTCAGTCGTATTTTACGTGTGATGAAGGTTCAGGTGTCTGGCTGTGGTGAGGTAACAATGAATGACTGGTAAGTGTAGTAACCAGATTCTTGGCACTTCGTCACAATATATATATATATATATATATATATATATATATATATATATATATATATATATATATATATATATATATATATATATATATATATATAAATATATATATATATATATATATATATATATATATATATATATATATATATATATATATATATATATATATATATATATATATATATATATATATATATATATATATATATATATATATATATATATATATATATATATATATTTATGTTTATATATATATATATATAATATTATATAATATATATATATATATATATATATATATATATATATATATGCAGAAGCCAGGTACTATGTCGTACCTCTAAGTAAAAGGGGATACAATCCACAATGAATGTAAAATCTTGTAGTTTAGTTAAAATATATATCTCTAGTATATATATATTATATATATATATATATATATATATATATATATATATATATATTATACATGCTAACTTGATTTTATTTTACTTTTTATTTGTTATTATTTTACTTTTTTTAAATACTAATGTTATTCTGTCTTCCTATAGGTACGGCATCTAGCTTGTGTTGGGGTGTGATGCCAATTCGCATTACATGTGTAATGCGATTGCTTACTTGGGGAAGGACATAGTCATAGTCAGGGTGCCGAGAGGACAGACGTATTTATTTGTGTGGCACCATTCGACAGAAACCTTATATTCCTAAGGAACTTTCTGAGGTGTTTCACGTCAAGGACTTAGTGGTCGTGCTCAATTACGAACACAATTTGACTCTTTAGTGTAAGCAAGTCAGCAGGACTAAAAATGTGATGCTGTTGAGTTCCCTGCTTCATTTTCCGTCTGAGATCGAAAGAAGGAGATGGAAGACGGACATTCAGATATTCTATAATGCAACGAAAGGGGGTGTAGACACATTCGATCAGATGTGTTATACAGCAAATTGTGTTCGTAATACACGACGCTGGCCCTTTTGTTTTTTCTATTGGATATTGAATATAATTATGGTGAATTCTTACATTCTCTATTCGTCCCTGCTATCATCAAAGAGTTTGACAAGGCAAAGGTTCCTGAAGGAGGTCGCCCTTGAATTTTGTGCTCCCCTTGTAAGTCTTCGGTATTACACATTAACCAACTTGTCCAAGCCCCTCCGTGTGCTGATGGCGGATACATTCAGGCTGGCTGAGCTTGAACATAGACCACCTCCTGCCGTTGGCCACGTCGAGCTGCCCAAGCGTGTTCGCTGCCAAAGCTGCCATTTAGGGAAGACCACAAGATAAACACGGCATGTTTGCGGTGTAACGAGCCCGTCTGCCTGCAGCATCAAATTGTCTTGTGTCCACGGTGTGTCTCTACTATATACGTAAATTACACCATGAACATATTTTTACTACTTGTTTGTATAAATAATATAATTTTAATCTTTAGAAAATATATATCATCCAGTTTTACCTAAAATATTGCAATGATTTTGTTATTTTTGTGAAATTATTTCCAAATTTTCGAAATTATTCCCTTTTCCAAAAATTTCTTCTGGACAGATTTTTGTTATAGCTGCAAATTAAAGTTCAAACATCCAGCAAGCCACCATAAAAATTTCATGTAAATCCACGAATAATTAGATAACTAAATAACACCTTGAAATTGACATACCCTTCCTCCATTTCAGGTAGCAAATTTGGCCGTCACACTTGGCGTGGTCGGGAGTCATTTTGCAGACATACCCGAATGGTAAGCTGTCATATCGCTATATATTCTTTTTTTCTATAGAAGTTGTGATATTCCAGTAGATTTCCATGCATAAATATCATATTTGATACTAATTACAACGATTTTTATAAGAAATTTTCCTGGTGAAACTAGGTCAACAAATGACCTTTACATTGGATTAAGTTTTTTGGGTCAGATTTTTTTTATAGCTGCAAAATAATGTTCAAACATCCAGCAAGCCACTATAATAGTTTTACGTAAATCCACGCATAATTTAGATAAGTAAATAAGACACTGAATTTTACATTCCATTCCTCCATTTCAGGTGGTAGATGTGGCCGCTGGAGTAGGTATCGACTGCGGCCATTTTGTTAGCATATCCAAAAGGTAAGTTGCCATATATCTATAAATTCTTGTTCTCTATAGAATTTGTGATATTCTGGTAGATTTCCATGCATAAATATCATATCTTATAATAGTTACAACGATTTTTATAAGAAATTTTCATGGTGTAAGTAATTCCGTTTATGCTATAAAAAAAATTGCCACTTCCTATTTCATTTAGATACCAAACAAATTTGTGAAATTTTGACAATTTGGGGGGCCAAAAAACTTATCCTTTTTTCTTTTTTCAGATTTTGACCTCTATCGGTCCAACACCTCTGGCAGTCTCTTATTGTAAATAGTAGATTTTGGAAGGATTCCTTCAATTTTTGTGTATTTATAGGTTATTTTGTATTTTTTGTAAATATTTCTGAAAATTATTTTTTGTATATACTTATTTTTTTTAATATATTTGTGATAAATATACAGTTTGTTGATAGGTATCATTTATCTTTTCATTAGTATTTGTGAATGCTGAAATTTATTTTAAAATTAAAATGCACAGCATATGTTTAATATTAGAATTTTGACAAATTTTTCTGGGCACTCGGGTTGAGCTCGACCCACATGCACCTTTAACAGGCTACCAATATAGCGAAACCTATCCAGGGTTAAGGAGTTGGATGTAATTCATCATGCTAATCTAAGAATATGTTCTGGTGCATTTAAGACATCTCTAGTTGAAAGTCTATTTATCGACTCTGAAGAGCTATCTCTAGACTTACATAAAGAGCTAATGTGTCAACGGTGTATGGTCTAATTAAGAGGTGCCCCAGAAAACTCTGCAGCATCTATTCTTAACCAAGCATTTTTATGTAAAAATTGATGCTGCAGTTGACAGTGTCTATTAAAGACCAAAAAAGTAAGGCAATACGTCACTCTAAGTTGCCTCCTTTGTTGACCCCAGAACCATCAGTCTGTCAAAAAGCTGTGGATGAGAAAAATTTTAATGTCCAAGAAGCGAAGGCTTGTTTTCTTGATCCTTACCATATACATTAGGGGTCTCTTAAAATATTCACTGATGAATCAAAGACATCAAGTGGTGTTGGTCATGCTGTTGTTCATGGTAATAGCTCATATGTGGTCAGACTTTCTAATAGCCTCTATTTTTACAGCTGAAATAACTGCATTAGCAAAACCTCTTGAGATTGTTTCTGCTCTACAGGGTAATAATTTCACCAAATACTCAGATTCTAATGGTACACCCATGGCCAATAAGCAATGTAATCCTATACATTCAATTGTTCGACATATGCAAGAATGGCTGTATAGGCTTGCTTCCAAATTCAAATCAGTCCATTTTTGGTCGGTCCCTGTCCATGTAGGTATTGCTGGTAACGAAATTGCTGACCAAGAAGCAAGAGATGTCATTACTAAAGAAGACATTCCCTTCTACCATATTCCTGCTACTGACATGAAATGGACTATTCGCTCATATATAAAAGATAAACGACAAGCACGTTGGTCGTCTCCCCTTCTGACCAACAATAAAAAGTACAAAAAGATCAGACAAAGTATTGAACATTGGTCATCTCAATTCTAACAAAACCGTAGGGTAGAAACTATGTCATTTGAGAATTGGCCATACTCGATTGACCCACAGGTTCCTTCTAGAGGGGGTAACTGCACCAGTCTGTATGCAGTGTGACTCTCCTGTTACTGTGGAACACATTATATTGCATTACCATAGGTATTCTGCAGCATGGCAGAGACATGGATTAGTTGGCAGGGATATAGCAGAACTGCTTGGTCCGGATGTAGCTGTTAATAACATTGTTGGATCCCTCAGTGACATTAACCTTCTTAATGAAATTTAATATTAATCTCTTGATACATGGCCAAGTGTAGTATATATACTTTAAGTTGTTTATATAAACATGTTTATATGCATATATATATACGTGTATGGTATGTATGTATACATTTTTTTCATTCTTGTTTGTACACTCGAAATTCGAAGTTATAATTTTTTTTGGAGGATATCAGTTTTTACCAGTTTTAAAATCACCTTTATTTTTTTTATTTATAAATTCGTCATCATAAATATTCACCTCAAACCAAATTCATTACAGCGCTGAATAATCCCTTGGGTTCCTGTGCTTCGCTTGAAGCCTAAATCTCAATTGCCAAGAGCTTTGAATCTAATTAGAAAATTATCAAACACTACTAGGGGAGCCGATAGACAGACCCTTACATTTTTATATAAAAGCAACCCTTTACATTATTATATAAAGCTGTTTTATCATGATTACGGTAGCGAAATAAACAGCTCAGCATCAGATGCAGTACTGAAAATGTTAGACCCAGTTCATAATGAGGGTCCTAGAATATGTACAGGAGCCTTTAAATCATCACTAACGTCTTCTTTACAGGTTGAAAGTAGGGAACTACCTCTATTTTTCTCATAGAGAGTTAGTAATGATGAAAAGTACCCTGAGAATTCAGACAAGTGATATCTGACCATAACATTATTTGAATAAAAAAGAAATGTATTTATTAACAATCATTTACTACCTTTCCCAATTAGATCTAAAGGATTATTCAATAGTAAAAATTTAAACCATCCTTGGAATATGATCAAATAAAAATTTGCACAAAATTAAAATATTTATTAAAAAAAAAAAGTACTCATGTACCCCAGAACACCTTAGACAATATGCAATAGAGCATTCAAGTCGAACAGGTCCACATTACTCAAGATACTATACAGATGGATGTAAATCAGAACACGGATTGGAATATTCTGCAATGTCCCAAGACAAAACGTACGAGTTCTCTTTCCAATAGTGCCTCGGTATTTACAGCAGAGTATGCAATAACATCACCCATGAAAATAATCAAAGAACACTCAGTTAATAATTTTGTGTTTTATAGCGACTCCAGAAGCGCTATAGAAGCCATGCAGTTACAATCCAAAAAATAATATTGTACAACAGATTAAGTTTTCATTCCATATAAATTATATAGTCATGGAAATATTGAAATATGTTGGATCCCTGCCCATGAAGGAGTAGGAAACGAAGAGGCTGATAAAGCAGCTAAAGAGACAGACTACATGATAAAAGCAAATGTGACTGTGTAAGATTTATATAAAAACAATCATTGTAAATAAATGGAAAAACGTATGGAATGAAGAGCCTGAAAATAATAAATCAAAACAAATAATACTGGATGTAAAGAAAAAGAGTTCAGCATATCAGAGAGAGAGAGATATATACACAAGTAATCCTGAACACTCCTCTGTATAGGACACACTCATATGACACATGGGGACTTGATGAACAGCCCACGTGACCCTACTCCCTTGTGCTCAGTGTGCAAAGTGTTGATAACTGCCAGATTGTTATATGAGTGTCGAAAGTATGACCAGCAGAGACTGTCAAATTTTGGAAATAAACCAATAAAAGAAATATTGTCAGAACATTTTATATTTTCAGTGATTTTGACTTTTCTGAGGAACTGTGATTTAATTAACAAAATATAAAAATAGTAAATATTAAAAAGCACAGAAAACCTTAGGGTGTTTCATCAGTTTTAAAACAAGATTCTGAAAGGTTTCTTGACTAATTCTGAATGGTTCTTTTTTTAGTATGTATGTATGGAACATGTGTAAATGTATTTATTGCTTTGTGTGTGTGTGTATGAAAGCATTTGCCTGGTGCAGTTTTTTTTTAGTTTAATTTTAATTTTATTTCTGTATCATACTGAATGACCTATTTGCTCCCAGTTCTTGGCCTCATGCCTAGACCTGGCCTTTTATCTAATCCTTCGGGCCAGCCCTATGAGAGCTGAAAGTCAACTCAGTGGTCTGGTTAAACTACTTTGATAATAATAACATTCCCATTGTATCATATTGAATAAAATTTGACACGTGGCCATAATTTGACCCAGCTTAGATAATAACGTAGGTATCAATCCCATAACCCTTCCCCTTCCACTTCCCCCTTCCCTTTGTACCTTATGTGGTGACCTTTGGACCGCTCTAGACAAAATTTAGCACATGGCCATCAGTTGGTCGAAATTAGATGATAGTGTAGGTTTCAAACACGTATCCCCTTCAATTTCCACTTCCCCTATCCCCTTTCCTCCTTCCCTTTGTAACTTATGTGGTAACAGCTGAACTGATCTAGACAAAATTTGATATGTGGCCATCATGTGGCCCAACTTAGGTAAGAGGGTAGGTTTCAAACCTGTACTTCCTTCCCCATCCCCTTTTCCTTAGCAAATTATAATAGTAACTACTTGACCGATATAGACAAAATTTGAAATGTAGCCATCATTTACCTAACTTAGATTATGGAGTAGGTTTGAAACCTGTACCCACCTCTGCTTCCCCTTTGCCCCTCCCACTGATGTGGTAACCGTTTGACCCATCTGGACAGAATTTGGGGAGGAGCCATTATTTGGCCTAACTTAGGTAATAGAGAAAGGTTTCAATCCTGTACCCCCTTCCCCTTCCCTCATTCCCCGTTCCTCCATCCCTTTATAACTTATATGGTAACTTATACCAATCTAGATAAAATTTGGCATGTGGACATGACTTGACCCTTCTTGACTTCCCTTTATTACTTATGTGGTAACTGTCTGACCAATCTAGATCAAATTTGACATGTGGCCATATCTTTTGACCCAACTTAGATAATTAAGGTAGATTTTAATCCCATGCCCCCTTCCCCTTCCCCCTTCCTTTTATAACTTAGGTGGTATCCTCTTGACAAATCTAGATAAAAAATTTGGCGCATGACGATCATTTGACCCTACTTAGATGATAGGTAGATAGGTTCCTAATCCATTCCCCCTTCCTCATCCCCCTTTCCACTTCTTTCCCCCCGTTCTTCGATTTGGGGGCGGGGGGGGGGGCTGCACGTTTCCGGTGGCTGTAGGGTAGCTCCAACCATGTTGAACAGATGACTACAGTTGACGTCTGGTTAGACCACGCCCACAACTACATCTCTGATACGTTCATAACGCTAAAATTAAGGTGTTGATGTTTTTCAATGATCTACCTGATATTTTGATAAAAGAATATAGCATTATACTTTGAAACCATGCTTAGTGAACTGTATCTTTTTTTGAGCGAAGTTACAAAATGTTTAGCTGTTGAAATTTAGCGTCATTAGGAAGGGGAAGAAGGTAAGAGTTTCCAGTTAGTCAATTTTTGAACGAAAATCAGTGAAGTCGTTTCACACTAGTCTTGCTGCATACTGTACTAATCGATTCAACTTGTCAAACGAGTTATTCCCATTTTCGTTCCCTGCCATATACAAATTATATCGTCTACATACATGAATCATGCAGCGCTGTGTGGAAATATTTTTTTCATATTTTGGTTTTAAAAAATTCCATACACATATTACATATCATTGGAGATAGAGGGAGTTCCTCGCGTACCGAGTCGGTAGTCACGAGTTCGATTCCCTGCTCTGCCAACGTGGAATCAGAGGAATTTATTTTTGGTGAATAGAAATTCATTTCTCGATATAATGTGGTTCGGATCCCACAGTTAGCTGCAAGTCCTGTTGCTAGGTAACCAATTGATTCCTAGCCACGTAAAGATATCTAATCATTTGGGCCAGCCCTAGGAGAACTGTTAATCAGATTAGTGGTCTGGATAAACTAAGAGATATATATTTGGAGATAGAGGGTTACCCATTGTCATACCAAATTTTGTGAGTAAAATTTTTCATTGAGTTCAAATTTACGTTTCTTAATACAATTTAATTGGTTCACTTCAGAGTGTCTTGGAAAATGGTCTATCAGGTGTCTGTTTTCTACGGAATTAAATAAGAACTTAGCAGATTGTCAATAGTCACTTTTGTGACTTTGCTAAATTAGAGATACAAATCCGACTGAACTCATAAATGACTTAGCGGGAAAATTTGCTTCGTGAGTTTGGATTGTTCCTTACATACAGTAGTGATGAGTTTAAGTTAAAATTTCCTTTTAATTGCATTTTCACTTTACTATTAAAATTATTATTCACATTGTCTAAGAAATTTTTATTTAATTTTTACATATATTTCTATCATTCAAAATATTTATACATATTTTTTTTTTATATACTCTCTTCTTTTTAAAATGACCAGCAGACCTGAAGTCTTTTAGGATAATTTTCATATTTTTTTACATCATTCCCTTAATCATGATTGCTTCTTCACTGATCAGGTTGTATAGAAAAAAAAGTTCCTTGTAACTCATGGGATTACTTTTATATAGGTCAAAATGGAATTTCTGTATATGTTAATGAGGACAATTATCCAATCAACTTTACAGGGGGGGGCGGGGGGGGGAAGATAGCTTTTACTAATAATGCAGAGGAAAGGAATACTACTGAGTCTAGGTTAATAAAAGAAAGTTATGATCATAGAACGAATATCAGTCACAGCATTTATAAACTTGATCCTATAATTTCAAAAGAAATTTCGGAAATTTTCTCATTCAAAGGAAACTAGCAGATACGTATAGAAAAGGGATTTACATATTTGCAAACATAGCGCCGGGTACTGGCACTAGTGAGTTTTATCGACCCTCCTCTTTGACACCTGTTAGGTTGTGGGGACTGTAATCTCCCCACGGTTTGTATATCCGTGTCGTGTTGTCCCCTAGCATATACATCGTGGCATCTACCACTCTGTATTTGTCCTTTGATGGCTTGGAAATAAGTAAAAAACCAGTCTCATTTTTTTCAGCTGTGGCGATATGTCTGAACAATTCACGTGTCATTGTGGTTATATATATATATATATATATATATATATATATATATATATATATATATATTATATATATATATAATGACCTGCTCGTTCCCTCCTTAAAAATGTAGTGTAACACTAAAAAAAATGGCCTTGACTGGAGGGACGAGTCATCACAAACAAATAAATCTACGGCAGAAGGCCGATATTACTGAAAAAGGAGGAATTTACTTAAACTCTGAGCTTTAGTTTTGAATAAACGACATTTACATTAAGTTATGTAGGTCCAGGAACTAATGAGGTCATTGATTGTCGATCCACCAGAAACATGTGGCAGGGAAATGAACCAGACATGGAGATCAGAATTTTGTGAAAACGGGTTATTTCATGCAAGTCTTATTCCAAAGGGTTCCCAATTTCTCCCGCAATCAGGCACGATGTTTGTCTGCAAAGAGATTGCATTCTAGCATTAGTACTAAGGTGAGGAACACATGGGGAATGTTACACACCACCTGCTCTTAGCTAAAAATATTACAATCCACTCAAGGGGCATTTAATGACTGGGGGTTTACACAGAAAAGTCTATTACATTGCTTGAATTAACTAGGGGATGTTTACTAGCATCACAAGGGAATTAATTAC
>NC_087204.1:63471098-63511415 GCF_015104395.2 Macrobrachium nipponense
CGCCCAGAACTCACAGAAATTCCACGGACTTCTGTCATCACATTTCAAACTCACAAATTCTCACAAAATCTAACAAGTAAACAAAAAGAAAAAAGTAATGAGCCCATAACAAACACGTAACAAGCCCAGCCCTGAAATCATCACTGAAAAATGTTCTCTCAAGCTCTGATATTTCAGCAACCCACAAAATCAGTAAAAACTCTCCAATGCTTAACAGCAAAAACCCTTTTACTGCTCGTATAACTAATTTCAATGAGACATAATGTCAAACGCCCTTCTATGTAATTCACAAACCCCAACAAATTATATCTCATCCAGAAAGAAATGCTATTTAAAGCTCAACCCCAATTACATCTCTCGCAGGAAAAGAGAAAAAAAGAAAAAAAAATTATAATAACAGCAACAATAATACGTGAACTTTCCCCATCACACAATGCATATAATATACATAACCCAACTTTTCCCCATAAATGCAATATGTATCGTTACGGAATTTTGCCATCACAACTTTTACATCGATCGGAAACGGCCGGAAACAATTCCCTTATATAGATACATCTCTGTGAAATGCCAAAAATCAGCATCTCTCAGAATAGTGCAAAACTCTGAGTAATCAACACTAGAGGAAAAGAGTCATCACACCGGACTCATCACAGTATTGTCAGCAAAAAATCCACTTGTGGACACGTCAGGTGCTCGAACTGCAGTATAGAAATGTCTAGTCAGACTTACAACTTCAGAAACCCTTGATTTCTGCAAAAAAAAATGTTCTATACCGAAACCACATAAGCACATTTCACAAAATTACCTCCAGGATATGACTAAGGTGCTCAAAAATTGTCGTAAAGACATAACTCTTCCAAATGATACTGCCCAAATTATATAAAATGAATTATCACCTTTTCGGGATAAAAACTACGGTAAACTCACAATTCAGCAATTCAGCAATTATATGTCTCCAAAAATAACCCACTGGTGAATATAAAAAATAATGCAACATCTCCATAGAACCACAATGCAGTAATGCCACTCACGTCCATTAGTCACGAAACCAAAAAGAACCACAGAACCCCTCTCTTGGCTCGTAAAACCCCAGAAATTTAACTCCAAAAATCATAACCAAAAAAAAAAAAGTCACCCCCAAAGATTAATGCCATCCCCATATACATATATATATATATATATATATATATATATATAATATATATATATATATATATATATATAAATAAATATATATATATATATATATATATATATATATATATATATATATATATATATATATATATATACTATATATATATATAAATATATATATATATATATATATATATATATTATATATATATATCACCAAATAATTAATAAATAACACCACTCAGGTGATAAAAATATTTCCCTACCATTTTATTAATAACCCCACAACACCATATTCCCTCTATCTCACTAATAATCACATGTGGAATAAAAGAAGTCTCCAAAAAAGATTATTACACTCTAAGCAAGATAATCAAAAATGAAACTCCATCTCCAACAAATGCACTCAAAGCATCTAGCTGACACACTCAAAAATATTGCCCCGTATCTCCTCATAAAGGTATTTCTATTTGCAACAAAAATAGCTGCAAAATAATTGAACTAAACATAGCTCTCACCACATATGCCTAGACTGTGGAATATCTCCAAAATATATCTCCAATTCATCCATCTCAATTATCTCCAATTCTCCAATTCCTCCAGGAAAATAACTCAATGTTATAGTCAAAAACTATAAACTCTCTGTTTAACATAACTGCTGAGAAAGGCAAAAACTTGGCAAATAAAAATTGCCCAGGAAATTCTAGAAAAAAATCATCAGTGTGCCACATAACTCATTATAACAAAATTCCAAATTCAAAGTGTCTAAGCAAAGACTTCCCCACATGCACTACGGCATAGGCCACTAGAAACTTAACCAAGTTTCCTATCTCTGGCAAAGTTGCTACAAACACAATTGTGCAAGAGGCCAACAATTTCCGGAACACAAATATCCAGAAAAAAAGATGTAGTGCCATTATGTTTACATTCAAAAATGCAAAAATTCTCCAATAAATCTCTCTGCAGCATCAAACAGCTGAAATCATAAACAAATTCCCAAACAATGACTCCAAGTCACAAACTGAGACATTAAAAAATTCACACAAACTGGAGTGAAAAATAAATTCAAATTCGCCCATAAAAAAAACTTACATCAGCGATGGGTAACGAATAAAAAAAGAAAAGAAAAACTAATGGCACTGATAACTTTTCCCGTGACACCTGTAACATTTGTGACTCACGTAGACTTCAAGCAATTATCTGCTAAACTCATAAAACAAAAGGGAAAAACAAAAAATGTGACGTTAGTTCCTCCCATTTCAAAAAACACATCACCACCCTTAATAATCATCACAACGCCCATGTTAGTATAAAAAAAAATAACACCAGTATCAGAACTATCAGTATCAGAATTCGCCAGTATTATTAGTATCAACAAATATTAGTAAATATCAGTACTCGCCCAGTATTAGCACTCGCCAGTATCACCAAGATTAGTACTTGCCCATTCACCAGTATTAAGTATCAGAATCAGTAGTATCACCAGTATAAAGTATCAGAATCACCAACTATCAGTATCATCAAAATTGCTATCATCAAATTCACCAAAATTCACCAGAAATTGATATCACCACCCATAAAATCATTGGCACTCTCCAAAAATTATTAACACCATGAACTCTGACAGAATCCCCAAAAATATCTCAAGTAATGATAATTCTACCTAAGTAACCCCCCCCCCCAACAAAATATCTCTGGTAATTAATATCTCCAGTAAGGGCATTAATATTGCCATTCCCCAGTATTCAACACGATTGCCACACCACTCATCACTTTCCGGTATCATCACAAATCATCACCAATCAGCAATCATCACCACTCAGCAACACCAGGCATCACCAATCATCACCAATCACCACCATTCTAAAACAATCTCAATTTCCCAAACAAATGTCCATAAAAAAAATAATCTCCGAATCCCCAGTTATAATTATGCCCTCTAACATTGCGTAAAAGCATTCCCCAAAGCATAAGGAAAACTTGCACCACATTCAAATGCATTTCATTTTCATTTTCTCTTTACTCAAGAGAAAGAAAAAAAATCTATCTAAAAGAAACCCTGCGGGCATCTCATATCAAAACCCAGTGGTTATCCCCTGATTCCATGGCATTGAAATTTCCTATTCAAGGCCAAACTCGCCCCCATTACCCCGACACAAAGAAAAAAAAAGAAGAAGTTCACCCCTCCCGTCAAGCATACCCCCATGAAAGACACCACTACCCTCCCCTTCGGCACTACACCTTGGTCGGTCAGCATAAATTGCGCTGAATGCGTTTGCATGAGCGGGCGCTCAATCTCCGAGGCAAAGAATGCCATTCAAGCAACCCCAAGAACTGAACTGTATGTATGAAAACCATTCATATACACACGTATGTATTAAAATGAAGAAGAATGCGTCTCTTCTAAACATGCCCTAAGATAAAACTTATCACATTCTGCTACTTTGAGGGAAATATATTGTAATCTGAACTGCCTCTTTAAAATTGTTCACACACAAAGTCAAAAAACACCAGGGCCTAAAAAAAACACATCGTAACACTTACGCCTACAAATGAGAAAAAACCCGACCGCCAAACCAAGCGTGACAGAAAAAAAAAACAAGGCAATACACACACGCTCGAACGTCTTGGGGACCGCACTCACAAAATCCCAGTTCTAACTGACTGCCACAGAGTGCAATGTCTCGCTACAGGCAAATTGAATCCTAATTCAATTTGTTTCTCTCAGTACCACATCCCCATGGATGGATATTTCTCTACCCTTTCACATATTAACTGAAATATAACACTTTTCCACAGCCAGACACTGAAAACAGCATTTTATAGCTGCTACAAAACGCTTTTTTCGTTCAAACACCGCTGCCCGCCAACTAATAACGGGGCCACCGCCTCCGTTATTCACTTTGGTAGTGAAAACCAGAGCGGAAGGCAAACTGAGTTTGGTAACACTTTCTCTCTATCTCTCGACTGGCAACAGCTCTCTCTCTCTCTCTCCTCTCTCTCTCTCTCTCTCTCTCTCTCTCTCTCTCTCTATTTCATTACGTCACCAAATCAGAGTCGGATACAAAAATATACATTTATTTAAAAGCAAAGTATTAATTGAATAACTCAGATTCTTACAGGATGATTCAATGGAATGATAACTCAAAGCTCAGATAACTCAGATAACCCCCAGTAATTAACAGTCTATTCAGTAATTAGCCACACCATTTATCTCTTCTCCAGAATATAGTTCCCCCTACCAGAGCCACCTGTTCCTTCCACTAGAACCACCTGTCAGGTGACAGAACATTCTGATAAGCATACACAATTGTAAAGACAAAGTCAAAAGATTAAATGAAATAGAACATCTTTACAAAATATCAAAAATGCAGTCAAGCCACACCTTTGGCTAAAGCACAGTAATTTTTACCCATTTTCAGCCGGTTTCACTTCACTACATAGAAAAACGTTGGCAGAGGCATCCCGGCATCTACCTTCTCTCCCCGTAACGGTCTCTATGGTTCTGGTTAATTACATGCTATTATGAACGGACATAGCTCGTACGGACGCACAAATTCGCACCCACCATACACGGCTTGAAACTGTCAGAAACCAGTTTCAAAGTCACCTTTGCATAGCTCTCATGCGATAGGACGAAGGCACTGATTTGCTAAGCAGCAGACTTGACCATACCACCTCGAAGGAAAAGGCATATCAGCATTCCTAGCTGTCACTCAAACACTCAGTCTCCAAGGGAAGTTAAAAAACGATGTCAAGCATGTGACATACACAATGTCTCATACATATCATATTATCAGTCTTTGTATGTTACATAATAAGCATTACATTTATTATTATTATCCTTTTCATATATATATGTATATATATATCTATATATTTATATATATATATATATATATATATATATATATATATATATATATATATATATATATATATCAATATATATATCTATATATATATATATATCTATCTATATATATATATATATATATAGATATATATATAGTATATATATATATATATACTATATATATATATATATATATAGTTATATATATAATATATATATAGTACATAGATGACCAAAAATGAAGTCCTTGAGCTTCAGGATTTCAAAGTAATCTGGATAATCGATTATTAATTCCTCTTCTTTCATATCTCCATTTGAAACACGTTCAGCTTCTCTCGTGAGGGAGCTTTAGAAAGACAAAGACCAGAAAGAAAGAAATGAGGGAAGAGGGAAGACAAAGCAGATCAGATGAGGAAGGATGCACAAGGAGTGTATACAGAAGCACGTCCTTCAAAAGCCTTGTCGTGACAGACAGACAGCGCTTAAAATCCCTGCAATACCAATTCATTATCTAAATCTCATACATTTTGGAATAATTCATTATATCTAGAGTTCTGATTTACATCATTTACTAATCTTTTGTACAATTAAGATCCTTATGATGGCAAAGAATTAAATGAGTTTTTATGAAAGTTTGCGTATTAGTCTTAATAAGGTGAAGGACCAATTAGCTTTATGTCAATCGTATTCTTATTTTACAATTTTATAAGTGTTCTCTCTCTCTCTCTCTCTCTCTCTCTCTCTCTCTCTCTCTCTCTCGTTCTCTCTTCCTCTCACTCCCTCTCTCTCTCTCCTCTGTCTCTCTCTGTCTCTCTCTCTCTCTCTCTCTCTCTCTCTCTCTCTATCAGAGAGACATTCTTAACTTACTTAATACTTTAATTTTCCCATTACAGAGTCATTTTATTGTTTTTCAGTTAGTTCAAGATGTAGAATTTAAGAAGCATCAATCTAGTTTCGAGATTTCCAGCTGCCCGACTTTTAATTTTTATATAAATGTAGCTGAAAACGTATTGAAAAGAAATATCAAACAGACATTGATACGTCAGCATTAAAACCTTCCCCTCCCCTCTACTGACCTTTAATTTCAGCAACTACTTTCATTTGAAAATTCCAAGTGGTCGCAGTATAAAGTAACATTAAAGATTAGTCATTTTATTCGAAATTATTGATCTCAATTCAAATATCGTTTAATAATGACTACATTTTAACTGTCAATGCCTGCAGAGAACATTTCATTCACAGGTTAATGGATCAATCAATAATTCTAGACTTACAGGCTAGGATTTTAATGAAACAACTTGCTGAAAAAATTTAAATCGAGGGATAATTTTGAATACCAGGCACCATGAATTCACATTTTAGTCATGAAAGAACAGGTTGGAATGAAGAGGCAATTCAATTAGAAATCGCTCATAATGAATGTCTGTAGTTTAGTCTGTGCACCAGCGGGAGAGACATCGCGTCATTTCCCTGTTTGGCAAATGAGTTTCTATACTCTCGTTCCTTGGCTTCATCACAGATACCCTCACATTGTGAAATAGAAAACTAAAACATACGTTCCATGCACTATCAATAGCTGACCTGCATAACATCGAAAATTTATTTCTACTTCTTTCATTCTATCGACACATTCTATTGAATTTCATATGAGATCATTCTCTTCATCAAAGAGGCAGATATCTACATTTGGCCGAAATTTATTTTGAAAACAATGAAGAGTTTTCATCTGCATTTGGATAAAGTCTGCCACTCAATCTGCTGTATTAAAGAAATATCGGTGAACTGATAATGACACAGCGACAATGCAGTGCAATAGTAATGAGCGATATTTCATTTTTTTTCGGTATTTCGCCATATTAGTTCATATCACTGGCTCCTTAAGTGAAATTCGCCGGAAAGCATCTCAAGTCTCTCGAACAGTATGAAAGTAGAGACCTATTTAAAAAAAAAAATTATTTCAAAGGGAATTGCTCTAAGTCAACACAACAGTGGTTATTACACAACTAAAAGTGACACATACAACTTAACCCTCTTACGCCGACTGGACGTATTTTACGTCGACATTTTTTTTGTCTTCCCGTTGTTGGCCGACTGGACGTATTTTACGTCGACTTACAAGTTTTTTTTTTAAATTCGCGGAAAATACTTATAGTCCTACCAGCCTAAAACTTTTTGAATCACACGCCTTGGGGAATGCCTGGAGTGCTGGGAGTTCACGGATCAAGGTGTTGTTTTGTTTACAATCGTTACGCAGGCGCGCAAGCGCGAATTTCTTTCTTGCTGCACTAAAAAGTATCTGTGATACATCTCGGAAATTATTTCGTCACTTTGACATAATTTTTGTACCATTGTAAATTAGCCGTTACATGAAGTATTATATATGGAAATGTGCGCATTTTTATGAATTGAATTAACAATAAAATACGCATGATTGTAGCTTTTTATCGGTTTTGAGATATTTTCATATAAATAACGTAAATTGCCAAAATTTCAACCTTCGGTCAACTTTGACTCTACCGAAATGGTCAAAAAACGCATTGTAAGCTAAAACTCTTATATTTTAGTAATATTCAATCATTTACCTTAATTTTGCAACTAATTGGAAGTCTCTAGCACAATATCTAGATTTATGGTGAATTTATGAAAAAACTTTTTCCTTATGTCCGCGCAGTAACTCTTCCGAAAAAAAATCATACATGTGATTGTGGTAATGTTTGCACCATTTTAAAATTAGCCGTTATATAAAAGTTTTATATATGGAAATGTGCGCAATTTAATGCACAATACAACTAAAAACAACCCATGGTTGTAGCTTTTATCAGTTTTGAGATATTTTTCATATAAATAACGATAATTGCCAAAATTTCAACCTTCGTCAACTTTGACTCTACCGAAATGGTCGAAAAAAACGCAATTGTAATAAAAGCTAAAACACACTTATATTCTAGTAATATTCAAGCATTTACCTTCATTTTTCAACTAATTGGAAGTCTCTAGCACAATATTCGATATATGGTGAATTTATGAAAAAAAAAATAACATTTTCTTTACGTCCGCGCGGTAACCTTCCGAAAAAATCATACGTGCGATTGTGGTAATGTTTGCACCATTTTAAATTATAGCCGTTACCATAAATTTTTAAAGTTTATATATGAAAATGTCGCGCAATTTCATGTAGAATACAACAAAAATAATTGAAGGTTGTAGCTTTTTCTCCTTTTATTTTTTGAAATATTTACATATAAATCACGATAAATAGAAAAAAAAAAAACCACGTTCGGTCAACTTTGACTCTAACCGAAAAATGGTCGAAAAACAAGCAATTGTAATCTAAAACTCTTACAGTCTTAGTATATTAAGTCATTTATCTTCATCTTGAAACAAATTCGAAGTCTCTAGCAAAATATTTAGATTTATGGTGAATTTAAAAAAATCTTTCCTTCCCTCCGCGCGCGGATTCTCCGCCACAAATCTCCGAATGCGTACGTACCATTCTTTGCTCCAGTTTCATATTTGCTCCTCCGTTTCATATTAGGCATTTCATAGAGTTTTTATATATGAAAAATGTGCGCAATTTCATGTAGAATAAAACGAAAAATATTTGAAGGTTGTAGCTTTTCTTATTTCCGAAATAATTGCATATAAAAAATATATATATACAAAAATTCGACATTCGGTCAACTTTAACTCGTCAGATATGGTCAAAAACTGCAATTGTAAGCTAATACTCTTACAGTATAGTAATATTCAATCATTTTTCTTTATTATGAAAGAAATTGGAAGTGTCTAGGACATATTTAGATTTATGGTGAATTTTTGAAAAAATATTTGTTTACGTCCGCGATTAACGAATTCATGCATTATTTTGTTTTGATAATATTTTTTCTGTGTTGCTTTTATTGTTTTACAATGTGTTATATACCAAATGATTGCAATTTAGTGTACATTACAACGAAAAAAAAAGTAACTTGTTACCTTTAACTGTTTTGCGCACAGCGCGATTTCAATACAATTATATATGAAATTTCGTTTTTGCGCTATCATATATCGCATTATTTATATATGAAAATGATTTTTTTTTTTTATTTCTGATGGTTGCATACTAAACTTCAGATCGACGTTGATTTGAAATGGTCAGAATCGATATAAACCTTTAGCCTCTTCTTGATAGCCGTTTCGGTAGTGTCACTGTCCGATCCTGATTTCGTTCCCCGTCCTACTGGACGGTGGTTCGATCCCATGGGGGTACGAAATTATTATCAACTAAAAAAAATTCCCCCATCGGTACATATATGAAAATATATCAATTCCGAGGTAGAGCGAATATGATATTAAAGGACATTTGTAGCTCGAATGATATATATATATATATATATATATATATATATATATATAAGATATAGATATAGATATATATAGCTATATATATATGTTAGTTTATATATCTATCTATATATATATAGTATATATATTATATATTACTATATATATATATATATATATATATATATATAATATATATATATATCTATATATTATAATTATATAATTATATATATATTCTCTATATATATTATATTATATATTATAAATATAAATTATAATTATTAAATTAATTAATTAATAATATATTATATATTGATATTATTATAAATATTGTTAAATTATTATTAATTATTTTATTTTTTATTATTATTTTTATTATTATTATTATTATTATTAATTATTAATTATTAATTATTATTATTACTCTACATACTAACTTGATTTTATTTTGCTTTTTATTAGATATGATTTTACTTTTTTAGATACTAATTCTATTCTCTCTCCCTATAGGTACGGCGTCAAGCATGTGTTGGCGTGTGATGCCGACACGCATTACATGTGTAATGCGATTGCTTACTTGGGCAAGGACATAGTGAGGGTGCCGAGAGGACAGACGTTGGGAGAAGTTTTCATGACGGAGCTTGTGCAACCTTTTAGCCGAAGGGGTCGCAGATTGACGACTGATAACTTCTTTACCACCTTATCACTCGCTGACGATGGCATGTATTTGTGTGGCACCAATCGGTAGAAACCTCATATTCCTAAGGAATTCTCTGAAAAGGTGCTTCCCGTCAAGGACTCAGTGGCCGTTTTCAATTACGAACGCAATTTGACTCTCCAGTGTCAGCAAGTCAGCAGGACTAAGAAGGTGATGCTGTTGAGTTCCCTGCATCATGATCCGTCTGAAATCGAAAGACGTAAGACGGACATTCAGATGTTTTATAATGCAACGAAAGGGGGTGTAAACACATTCAATCAGATGTGTTCTACAGCAAATTGTGTTCGTAAGAAACGACGCTGGCCACTTTTTCTTTTCTACGGGATATTGAATATAATTATGGTAACTTCTATGCGTCCACGCCATCGGCAAAGAGTATGACTAGGAGAAGGTTCCTCAAGGAGCTCGCCATTGAATTTTGTGCTCCCCTTGTAAGTCATCGGTACTATACGTTGACCATCTTGTCAAGGCTCCTGCGTATCTTGATGGCGGATACGTTTAGGCTGGCTGAGCTGGAGCAAAGACCTCTTCCTGCCATTGGCCGCGTCAAGCTGCCTAAGCGTGTTCGCTGCCAAAGATGCCCATCTAGACAAGACCACAAGACAAACACGGCATGTTTGCGATGCAACGGACCCGTCTGCCTGCAGCATCAAACTGTCTTGTGTCCGAAGTGTATGTCTTCTATGTAGATAAGTTGCATCATGAAACTTTTTTACTACTTGTTTGCACAAATCCTATCATTTTAATCTTGACAAAACATATTTTAATCCATTTTTTACCTATAATATTTCCAAATTTTCTAAATTATTCTCTTTTCGAAAAATTTCTTTTTGGTCAGGTATTTTTTTATAGCTGCAAACATCCAGCAAGCAACCATTAAAGTTTCATGCAAATTAGATGACTAAATACCACCTCCAAATTGACATACCCTTCTTCCATTTCAGGTAGCAAATTTGGCCGTCGCACTTGGCGTGGTCGGGTGCAATTTTGCTGACATACCCTAAAGGTAAGTTGCCATATCGCTATATATTCTTGTTTTCTATAGAATTTGTGATATTCTGGTGGATTGTCATGCAAAAATATCATATCTTATAATAGTTACAGCCATTTTTATAAGAAATTTTCGTTGTGAAAATAAGAGATCAAAAATGATCGTTAGATTTGGCCCCTGATATAACAGCTAATACTATCTTTGTCCAAATATTTTTACATAATTATGTTCTAGGATAATATTACTTTATTCCGTAAAAAAAAAATTAGCCACTTTCTATTTCATTTAGATACCAAAAATAATTTACCCTTTTTTCTCTTTTCAGATTTTGACCTCTATGGGTCCGATACCTTTTCTGGCAATCACATATTGTAATTTGTAGTTTTAGGAAGGGTTCCCTCAATGTTTGTGTGTATATAACTTAATTTGTATTTTTTGTAAATATTTTCGTAAATTATTTTTTTAGTATATACTTATTTTTTTTATATTTATAATAAATATTTAATTTGTAGATGGATATTATTTATCTATTCAGTACTGTTCGTTAATGTCCAAATTGATTTTAGAAACTAAAATGTACAACAAAAATGAAGTTAGTGATTTTGGGCAAATTTGAACAGGGAAGAAATAATATAACCTTCAAAATCCCCGTGGTCTTTTCCACTTTTGCTAGTTCCAAAAAGGGACAAAGCTTATAGAGTAGTTGTGGATTTCAGAAAATTGAACCAAATAACTGAAATTGATCCTCATCGAATGCCGTCAATGAAAGATCTTATCGCCACTATAGGGTCTAAGAAATATTTCACCACCATAGATTTATTGCAGTGATTCTTGCAAATCCCTCTAGCCGAAGAAAGTAAACCTAGGACGGTTTTCTCCACTAGTAACGGCAGATACCAGTATGTAAGGATGCACTTTTGGTCTAAAGTCAAACCCGGTAACTTTTGTAGGATTAACCCTTAAACGCCGGAGCGGTGAATAAAAAAATGACTCCCGTGTGCCGGAGGGGTTTGAGAGTGAGCGCGTAAGCGGAAAAAATATTTTTTTCAAAAATCACAGCGCGCTTAGTTTTCAAGATTAAGAGTTCATTTTTGACTCCTTTTTTTGTATTGCTTGAAGTTAGTATGCAACCATCAGAAATGAAAAAAAATTATCATTATCATATATAAATAATGCGATATATGATAGCGCAAAAACGAAATTTCATATATAATTGTATTCAAATCGCGCTGTGCGCCAAACAGTTAGAGGTAAAAAGTTACTTTTATTTTCGTTGTAATGTGCACTACATTGCGATCATTTTGATATATAAGACATTGTAAAACAATAAAAGCAACACAGAGAAAATATTATCACAAAATGATGCATGAATTCGTAGCGCACGGATGTAAAAAAATAATTTTTTAAAAAATTCACCATAAATCGAAATATTGTTATAGAGACTTGCAATTTGTTTCAAAATGAATGAAAATGATTGAATATTACGATACTGGTAAAGAGTTTTGAAGCTTACAAATGCAGTTTTTGACCATTTCGAACGAGTTAAAGTTGACCGAATGTCGAATTTTTGTTGAAAAAGATATGCAAATATAAAAAAAATGAGAAATGCTACAACCTTCCATAATTTTTGTTATATTGTGCATGTTTTTGCGCACATTTTCATATATAAAACTTTAAAAAAAGCGTAATATGAAAAGGCTCAAATATTAGGAGAATGTGACCTACGCGTTTAGGAGATTTTCAGCCGAGAATCGGCGCGCGGACGGAATAACAAAAATATTTTTTCAAATATTCACCATAAATCGAGATATTGTTCTAGAGACTTGCAATATGTTTTAAATTGAGATAAATGATTGAATATTACTAGACTGTAAGATTTTTATGTTACAAATGCGTTTTTTGACCTTTTCGGTTGAGTCAAAGTTGACCGATCGTAGTTTTTTTTGTACTTATCGTACTTTATATGCACATATATCAAAAATGATAAGTGCTACAACCTTCCAATATTTTTTGTTATATTTTGCGTTTTTGCGCACATTTCCAATATAAACCTCTAAAAAAAGCGTAATATGAAAAGGCACAAATATTGGAGAAATGTGACCTACGCGTTTCCGAGATTTTCGGCCGAGAATCGGCGCGCGGAGGGATAATAAAATATTTTTTTCAAATATTCACCATAAATCGAGATACTGTTCTAGAGACTGTAATATGTTTTAAATTGAAGATAAATGATTGAATATTACGATACTGTAAGATTTTTATGTTATAAATGCGTTTTTTGACCTTTTCGGTTGAGTCAAAGTTGACCGATCGTAGTTTTTTCGTACTTATCGTACTTTATATGCAAATATTTCAAAAATGAGAAATACTACAATCTTCCAATATTTTTTTTTATATTTTGCATGTTTGTGCGCACATTTCCATATATAAACCTTTAAAAAAAGCGTAATATGAAAAGGCTCAAATATTTAGGAGAATGTGACCTACGCGTTTAGGAGATTTTCGGCCGAGAATCGGCGCGCGGAGGGGAAAAAAATATTTTTTTCAAAAATTCACCATAAATCGAGATACTGTTTTAGAGACTTGCAATTTGTTTTTAAAATGAGATAAATGATTGAATATTACTAGACTGTAAGATTTTTATGTTATAAATGCGTTTTTTGACCTTTTCGGTTGAGTCAAAGTTGACCGATCGTAGTTTTTTTCGTACTTATCGTACTTTATATGCAAATATTTCAAAAATAATAAATGCTACAACCTTCCAATATTTTTTGTTATATTTTGCATATTTTTGCGCACATTTCCATATATAAACCTTTAAAAAAAAAGCGTAATATGAAAAGAAGGCTCAAATATTAGGAGAATGTGACCTACGCGTTTCCGAGATTTTCGGCCGAGAATCGTCGCGCGGAAGGGAAAAAAATAAAAATTTTTTTCAAAAATTTCACCATAAATCGAGTACCTGTTCTAGAGACTTGCAATATGATTTAAATGAAGATAAATGATTGAATATTACTAGACTGTAATTTATATGTTATAAAAGCGTTTTTTTGACACTTTTCGGTTGAGTCAAAGTTGACCGATCGTAGTTTTTTTCGTACTTATCGTACTTTATATGCAAATATTTCAAAAATGATAAATGCCACAACCTTCCAAAATTTTTTGTTATATTGTACATGGTTTTGCGCACATTTCATATATAAACCTCTAAAAAAGCGTAATATGAAAAGGCTCAAATATTAGGAGAATGTGACCTAACGCGTTTCCGAGATTTTCGGCCGAGAATCGCGCGCGGAAGGGAAAAAATATTTTTTTTCAAAAATTAACCATAAATCGAGATACTGTTCTAGAGACTTGCAATTTGTTTTAAAATGAAGATAAATGATTGAATATTACTAGACTGTAAGATTTTTATGTTATAAAAGCGTTTTTTTGACCTTTTCGGTTGAGTCAAAGTTGACCGATCGTAGTTTTTTTCGTACTTATCGTACCTTATATGCAAATATTTCAAAAATTATAAATGCTACAACCTTCCAATATTTTTTGTTATATTGTGCATGTTTTTGCGCACATTTCCATATACAAAACTATAAATAAGCGTAATATGAAATGCTCAAATATTAGGAGAATGTGACCTACGCGTTTCGGATATTTTCGGCCGAGAATCGGCGCGTGGAGGGAATAAAAATATTTTTTTCAAATATTCACCATAAATCGAGATATATATATATATATATATATATATATATATATATATATATATATATATATATATATATGTAATTTTTTTTATACGTAAAATATATATATTCATTCTTCGATTCTGGTACCAATACATAAATAAAAGGAATGCAGGTGACACTTCTCTTTTCGCATACAATGAAATGTCTTATTATTATTTTATCATGCACACAATTCAGATATATAAAAAATTGTAATAAATATAAACTAAATATAAAATAAATGCAGAATACTCACATCGTAATCCTGACTCTTCGTTCTATTCTTGTTTTCTCCTCCTCCATTGCAAAAGTCTTGCATTTTTTTCCACTCGACATGACGAGGTACAGGTGGAGGAGGGAGACGCGCGCCTTACTGCTGATGGACCCTGGCGGCCCCGTGCGCCCTCCGCTCTCGGTTTAGTGGGGGCGCGCTCCAATACATGACCTTAGTGTGGTACTTTCGGTCACACTCCCCTATCCTGCAAAGAGCAACTTTGCAGAGACGACAGAGAACCGGGTGTCTCTCCTTCTGCAATTCATATGGCACACCCGGCACCGTTTCTCTGCCTTCGCCCTTCTAAGGCCTCCAGTATGTGTTCCCCTGGCTGCAGCCGACACGCAGGGTCCACTACCCGACGAGAAGCGGTGATGGCGGGGCCGGCAGCAAGAGGGGCGTTGTCAGCAGGGGCGGCGGCAGCAGGGTGTCGCAGGGGCGGGCGGCAGCAGGGGGCGTCGTCAGCAGGGGCGTCGTCAGCAGCGGGTCCGTCAGCAGGGGCGGCGCAGCTAGCAGGGCGGCAGGTCGAGCGAAGTTGGCCCTCCTATCTGCCCTTTCCTCTAGGGGCAGATCTGCAGCTCGGGGCAGGGGGTCAGTTATGGAAGGCCACTCATCGGGATCGAAGTTGATGAGGGCATTCCGGCTACCTCTAGGAACTGTATGTGGGTCAACCTCGGAGATTGTCACCGCGGTACCCACAGTACAGTATGTAGGCATTTTGGAGGGCCAACTGAAGGAGGATGTTTTGGGAGGAGCTTTCCTGTGTCCACCTTCTGGTTCTCCTGGCGAAGGGATAGTACTGGATGAGCTGATCAAAGAGATCAACTCCTCCCATGTGCCTGTTGTAGTGCCCAATGACAGTATTCGCTCGGTACGAAAACTCCTCAAACACAACTCAGCCCTGTCGACGTGTCTTCTTCCGCTGTACGATCTCTTCTTGGATGGGTCATGACTCGTCGTAATCATGGGGACGAGTCGCACCCTTCCAACAGATGACAAAGACAGCGCCCTTCCGCCGCCACTCTGTCTCTCCTCTTGCCAGGTGTTGCGGATGACTAGCGAACCTCTTGAGGACATTCGGGGCCCCACGCACCAACCAAAGGGTACCACTGACGTGAACACCTGCTTCATACAGTTCCTGGGCCAGGGATACCGAGTTATAATAATTATCCATAAACAGGTGATATCCCTGGTTACGGAAACGTCCCACATGGTTGAATACAGTGTCACACAGCGTGGAGAAGACCCCGGTATACACTGAAAAGTCCACAACGTATCCAGTGTTGGCCTCGGTAATGAGAAAGAATTTCACACCATATTTCTTTGGCTTCTTGGGGTTATACACTTTTATACTAAGACGTCCTTTGTAAGGCATCATCCCCTCATCCAAAGACAGGTTCTTTCCAGGAATCACGAGATTACTACACCGCTCACGGATATAATCCAACACTGTACGCACTAAATGAGGCGATCACTGTTTTATTCCGGGGTATGGCCCTTCGGTTTGAAGGCGTTGAAGTACCTGTCCATCGCCAGGAAATTATCACGGGACTTAACGCCAGGCACATTCGGCATACATAAAAAATAATTTCTCCTCCAATATTGCCTGACGTCGACAGCAGGTGTCAAACCAAAATAAATGTGGAGCCCCAAAAAATGTGCCATGTCAATGAGGTTGCACCCGCCATAATACGACAAGGTCGTCTTCAGCTCATACCGGCAGTACCATGCGTAGTCCACCGTCTCGTGTACCAGTATTCCAGCAATTCCCGCGTCAGGAAAAGGTGGATGAACCCCAAAACAGTCAGGGGTACTGGTATGGCCATCCCAGGGGTTGCCGTGAGGGGTGCATGTTAGGAGGGGTGGGGTCCTCCGTCCACCCCTCGTCACTCTCCGACGACCAACCTTCACCTTGGCTGGCGCGACGAGCCGACCTTCTACGTGCCCATGCGCGCGCACGCGCACGGGTGCGGGCACGATGCACACTATCCCCCCCCAGTAGCCCATCACCCTCACTTAGGCCCTCACTTTCTGTATCGTCCTCTGCGATAAAACTTGAGCCCGTATCCCCACCCTCCCCCTCCTCCTCAGATTCCCCCTCGTATGCACTGAATTCGAGCTCACTTTCGGGATGTGAGCCTCGAACGGACATTGGGGGCAAATATTCATCCTCACTTTCATCGGGACTGATGTCCTCATCACTCGATGACCATCCGCCATCAAATGAGGACTTGCGACATGTTCCCGATCAAGCTCCGAAAGATATTCGTCTATGTCCCTTGGTTGGAGGCTTCCCCAAATGCCTACGAATGCCCCTAAGGACGCCCACATGCTTCCTAGGGGTAACCAAAGGCATACGTGTGTTCCCGAAACACTTTCTTTTCAGCCACACGTGGCCGCACAGAACGGCCTTGAGGCGTGGGGTCATGCTGGGTGCTTGGCCCCTCGCCAGCATCCAGGTCCAAAACTCGCCTTACACGATCCCTTCCGACGGGTAAAACGCGCCTTTCACGGTTCACACGTCGTTGAGACATATCTAGGAATGTCCTGTAGCAATACAATGCTCAAAGTCTCCGCACAAGTCCAGAAAAACACGCTTTTCACGAAAGATCGCTCTCCGATGGTGCGCTACTGATGCTGGCTGGAGCGAGAAGAAGGGATATCGCGCATGCGCACCTGGGTCACGCTTCAAAACAAAACAAGGCCTTGATCCGTGAACTCCCAGCATTCCCCAAGGCGCGTGATTCAAAAGTTTTAGGCTGGTAGGCCTATAAGTATTTTTCTGCGAATTTTAAAAAAAACTTTCGTATGTCGACGTAAAATACGTCCAGTCGGCACCCGACAGACAATTTATCTCGACGTAAAATACGTCCAGTTGGCGTTTAAGGGTTAATGGATAAAATTTTGGGCGACTTGTTAGGAAAGGACGTACACTGCTCCATAGATGATTTGGTAATAGCAACAGACACATAGAGGAACACATAGAATTAGTAAGAGAAGTCCTAAAGAGATTAAGAAAAGCCAACCTAAAGCTTAAACTTAAAAAGTGTAATTTCCTTAAAAGGAAAATAGACTACTTAGGATATACATTAAGTGAAAGGGGTTTAGAAGTAAACGACACGAAGATTAAGTCAATTAAGGAATATCCTACACCTCAGTGTAAGAAGGATGTGAAATCACTTTTAGGTTTAGCCGGTTTTTACCGCAAGTTTATTGGGAACTTTGCAGTCATATCCGTTCCACTGACGGAGTTGGTAAAGGAACACGTATCATCCACGTGGTCAGCAAAGCAGCAAGAAGCATTTGATGAACTAAAAGAAAGATTAACACACACCCCAGTGCTTAGCTTCCCAGATTTTCGCAAATAATTCTTTTTAGTCACGGATGCAAGCCGCATTGGTATAGGAGCATGCTTAATGCAAAAACAAGATAATAAATATAATGCTATAGCATATTATAGTAGGAAATTAAAGCCCACGGAGGTAAACTACTCAGTAACTGACCTACAGTCTCTAGCTATAATAGACACTTTAAAGCATTTCAGGTATATCATTTTTGTTTATAAGATAACCATGTTCACGGATCATTCAACTGCAGTAGACCAAGACTATGATATAGAGGTGAAATATGTCCCTGGGAAAGAAAATAAAGTGGCAGATGCATTATCAAAGTATGCTTCGCGAAGTGATAGTATAAATATGATAAATCAAGAAGAACAGAGTGAAACAATATGCAGTGACATAAACGTACTCACCATGCATTATACAGAGGAGCTTTCCCGGCAAAATTTCATAAGGGAACAAGAAAGAGATGAAGAGCTAAGGAAACTGCTCAAGTATGTAAGAAATGAAAGAAAATATAGCCAACAAGAATTAACCGAACTAGGTAGGAAGGTGGGATGTCCCACAGATGCATTAACTGACATTGACGACGTATTAGTTCGGATGACACGAATATTTAGTCAATTTCTAGGTGTGTTTCACAAAAGGTTATTACCTAAGAGTCTAAGAAACAAGGTCATTGAGCTAATGCACGACGATGACATGAGAGCTCACCTAGAAAGGAATGAGACAATTAGATCAATACAAAGAACTTTCCATTGGAAGGGAATTCACAAAGATGTTAGTAATTATGTGAAGAGCTGCAACACATGCAACAATTACAAGGGAAGAACAGATAAGGAAGTACCTCTAGGGAAATATCCTATCCCACTGACTCCTTTCGAAAGAGTATCTATAGGTCTTATCACTAATCTTCATACCCCGAGTAAAGGGAATAAGAATATACTAGTGTATATTGATGCGCTCACAAGATATACAGAGTTGATACCACTAACTAGTAAAGGTACTAAAGAATGTGCAGTCACTCTCTTTGATAAGATATTTTGCAAATAATCTGCCCCACAGCTCATTATCTCTGATAACGGGACCGAGTTCAACAACTCATTAGTTCAAGAAATTTGTAATGCCTTCAAGGTAGAGAAGGTAGCGATATAACCGTATCACCCAGCTAGTAATGACTTAGTAGAGAGGAATAACAGGAAAGTTTTAGATGTATTGCATCACGCAGCAGGACAGGAACCTGATTGGGATGTCAATTTACCTTTCGCCCAATAATCATTAAATGCTAAGCATCATACGAGTATCCAAGCAACGCCCATAAAAGCTTTGATGGGATATGAGCTTGATTACCTTATGCATGGCTGAATCAACCAATACAGCCCAATTACTCTGAAGAAATTATGAAGATAGGAATCAGAAACTTTAAGGTAATTCACAAGCAATTGCACAAAAATTTAGAAGAAGCCCAGAAGAATATGATAGATAAGCATCAAGTAGGACTAAAACCAGTAGATTACAAGATAGGGAATAAAGTCTATATTAAGGGGAATGGGACCATTCGACACGGCCGATTCGCCGCCGACAATTACCCACCGCCAGTTCGCCAGTGAGGACGTTTTGCCGCTCACTATTCGTCACGGAGGACTATAATTCGCCGCCACAAAAAGGTCGTTTGTTTTCATTGTTTTGATGTATGTTGTTTGGCTGTTAAATGTAATGAATAACTTTTTCAGAAAAGGTAGTTTTTTATAGTGTTTAATGACAAAGAAATCCAAATTATTTCTTTACCTAATATTTTTTTTCCAGTCTCCCTCAAGTCTTCAAAATGGAAACAGACATTCTTAGCAAACGTGGAAAAGAGAAGTTTCAACACGATGGCTTTATATACGTTTTTGATAAATCTTCTAAGAGTGATGCAAGCATCAAATTTTGGTGCTGCGAACAAGGTGGGCGATGTAATGGACGGATCTACACCAAGAGTAGCGCTGTGATAATGAAGAGAAATTAACACACCCATCCTCCTTCTGCAGCCAGTGTACAAGTTGCCAAAATGAAAGCAAATTTAAAACGCCGTGCAGAAGAATCACAGGAAGTACCTAGTGTTCTTATAAATGAATGTATAGCTGATGTGTCTTCGTCAGTCCAAGCATCTTTACCAACATTAAGCAGCATGAAGAAAATAATTCGACGAAAAAGGAAACCCTACTGATCTTCAGCAGTTGGCGATTCCAACTGCATATAAAATATATAAACCTGATAACGAGGCAGAAGAAAATTTTCTTATGGTTTGTGGACGGTAAATTCATCATAGCCCCTATTTCATTCTCTTGTAAAAAAAAAAAAAAAAAAAAAAAAACAAAAAAAAAAAAAAAAAAAAAAATTGATGGGGTTCATCCAAATCTGTATATGCCTCTAAAAAATAAGCAACGTTCAACATATGTTCGTATGTTTGAAATGGTTATATCATTTGTAACTAATCTAAGACTGCAGTATATCCTTTGTGACTTTGCACAAGCAGCTATTGGTGCTATGGGGAAATGTTTTCCTGGAGTCAAAATAAGAGGTGGTTTTTTTTCATTTGGAACGAAGTATGCATAGACATATAGCTGCAGTTGGAGCTATTCGTCAATACAACACCAAATCTGATTTTGCTTTAAAAGCCAAAATGATACTTGCTTTGGCTTTTGTGCCACATCGCGACCTTGACATAAACACAGAAGCACTTACAGACTTTTTACCTCAAGAACTTTTACCAATATCAGATTGATTTGAATTTAATTATATTGATATCTGCAATAGGCTCGGCAGTTGCCGAAGGGTACCTTTGTTCTCCCATGATGTGTGGTCGCAATATGAAACAACTTACGTGATGAAGATCGGACAAATAACCACGCAGAAGCAGCTCATCGAAGAATTGCTTTGGAACTCGGAGCTAACCACCCAACCATATGGAAATTCATAGGAACTTTAATGAAATTACAAAAAGGAAGAGATTTATATATGGAACAGCTGATAACGGGTTGCCCACCACCATTACATTAAAGCTAAAAATATATCTAAACGCGGCCGAAAGTATACAAAAAAAAATTTCTCGAACACAACGGTGAAAGGACGCTTTGGAATATCTAAGAGGAATAGCCCTTTACTATCAAATGAACTAAAGTTTCTATTTATATTATTTTTGTTTATTTTTTATCATTTTGTAATGATTTTTTTGTGTAAACCAATAACATTTATTACAATGTTGGAATATCCTCAAGGATTTTTTTAACTTGTTTCATAAACCAATAAAATGTTTGTTTGTTTGTTTGTTTTCAAATTTGCACCTTGTGGTAGTAAAGATAAAATTAACTAAAAAGATGGAAAGTTGTAAAAGGTAAAAACTGGAGACTATTCTGGTAGCGAATAGTCTCCAGTGGCGAAATGACCTAAGTGGCCAAAAGCTGGTGGCGAACTGACGGTGACTAATTGTCGGGCGGCGAATCGTCGCCAACCCCATATTAAGAAGGAAGTAAGAAGTGGTATTAATTATAAGTTAGTCACTAAATTCACAGGACCATACAAGGTCGTAGATATATATGTTTACAAGAGACTAAGATAAAGGTGAAGGAAACGAATAACCGATGCCTTCTACAAATGCTGAATCATTAGAAGAGGAAAGATTTTGGATAAACAAAGATAAGGTCAAGAGAGCCAAAGAGGTCGAAGAACCCGAAATGAATGAAGAGTCAGAAGTAATTCCAGAAGAAAAGACTATGTATAACCTAAGAAAAAGAAGTCACTTTTCAGTGAGATAGAAGAACAAACCCATTAATTCATCCCATTATTCCCATGTATTTGATTTTATTATTGCTGAGTTTACCTTCATCGGTCGACTCGAGAAAAATTCTTTTTTATTGTTGCAATTCTTACTTTAATTAGTTGGTTTTGTAGCAAAAATGTTGGGGTTATCCACGGTAACTTTGGACTTGCTTTTCTTTGACTAGAAAGGGAATATTCGGGTGAAAGGGGTATGTAAGTAACCGTTCAATGCGTAGTATAAGAATTTCAGGAAGTCTATCAAGTTTAATTGTTCCATAAAGAAGTATTTAGAAATAATAGAATAAAGAAGGGTTAAGATAGACATTAAGTGACTTTAAGATAGGGGAATACGTTTCAGCAAGGATTCAGATTTTGTTGGGGTAACTAACACACTTACTTTGTTCAATCCCTAAGATGTTGATTGATGAAAACTTATTAATAAGATATTAATTGATGAAAACTTACTAACAAGATATTGATTGGTGAAAACTTACTAAATGTTGTCACAGTAAACGTAGAAGAAACCTACAAATACTAACCCCTAACCAATTTCTTTAACTGGGTTGCCAATTTCATTTTAGTATCGAGTAGTAAAAGTTTAAGGTTTAGTGTACAAGGATACTCAGAATCACAGTAAACAAGTCCAATGAAAATTCGTATAAACACATACACAATCTAAGTAGAAAGTCAAGGACACACTTGCTCATTCATACAATTACCCAAAGGATATTTCCTCCAGGACTTGTCTGCAAGTAGCAGATCGCAACATTCATAAAGAAAGGAATATTACCAAATTTTACCAAATTTCAAAATTCATAAAAGAAGAACCATATCCACCTAAATAGAATAGGACAGAGGACTCAACCAATCATTGTAAACCTTGATAGAATTATCATTTTTTGCTTTTACAATGCATTTATATACTTCATTGTGACAAGGATGCATTCCTGTTCATTCAGTTTTCATGTTTCTTAATATGATTTATTCAGTTTTGATGTTTTGCTTAATGTTACTTGATCAATGATTTGCTCATGCTTAAATTCAGTTTGAGGTTTTAAGTTAGAATTTCAATTTGATTTCTAAGAAGCATAAATTAGGAGTCCTCTCGTAGGTGTAATGTTTGCTTCAGCTTAGTTAGAGCTGTCGGAATAGCTGGGTATCTGGACGAGTCTGTTATAGTATTGAGGGAATTATTATCAAACGCACAAAATAAGAAAAGGGAATAGGAGGAAGGAACGTAGTAATGATCTTGCAGAAAAAGACTCAGTGCGTGCTAACAACGGAGGCCTTCCTGACTCGAAGAGGAACAGCCATCGCTAACAACCAGCTAACAACCAAGGCTCTTTTATGCAAGGTCTGAGTCTCCCCGAACTTGTGTAAACACTCCGACTGACATAGTCCTCCTACTTCAAAAAAATTAATTGATTGCTACGTCTCTTCTGACAATTTCTGACACATTTGAGCGCTGAGAATTGCTATGGATTAGACCATCTCAAGGGCCTTCTGCTATATTTTACTATGGAAAACTCAATGCTTCTTTGTTCAAAAGGGGGAACGTGTAAGAATCTTAGCTCCACTCTTTCCAAGGGTAGGCCTATGGTTTTAACCAATTAATTCAACAGTGCCAGCCTACAAGGATGACCTGCGAAGCCTTTTTAACCAATGCCTATGAGGGCCCGCCCTTAAGAAGCAGGGTTTGGACAAATACATGTTTCCCAAATAAGAAGCTTACCAATTACTTTTTAAAAGGTGACAGGAAGGCGTTTTGAAGAAGAGGCAACAACCATTCAAACATAAGGATCTTTGAGAAGGTTCCACACCCACAGTCAAAATTAGGAACTCAAGGGCGGACCTAGCAAGGTAACAACCAAAATAAAGGAGCTCGACACAGCCCCAAAAGGACAGAAGTAGAGGAAGGGGGAAGAAGAGAAGTTGGAGGAAGTGTGAAATGTGGGTGTGGAAACTGTTGATTGGGGCCCAGTGACAATATCGAGCTTCTGTTAAATTCGCCTAGTGCCAAATAAACTTGCAAAGAAACAAAGTGCCTTTCAGAATAGTTTGTCTTGGTCCAAGCACCCAATTCAACCAATTCAAAAGGTGAAAGATGTTATAAGTTTTCCTTTTATCAAGAATAAATACATATAAGGACACGTTCAGTTGATTTTCCCAAGATAATAAAAACTTTAAGATAAGAAGATAGCTACATCTTTATTACAAAGCAAACTAATTATATAGCCACCTACCTTAAATCTGTAATAAATATATATATATATATATATATATATATATATATATATATATATATATATATATATATATATGTGTGTGTGTGTGTGTGTGTGTGTGTGTGTGTGTGTGTGTGTGCGTGTGTTAAAACTTGTACCAATTATGTTTCTGCTGCAGCTCGCTCCAAAATTCACCATATTAAAAAAATTGACCATGTTCCAAAAAAGGCACTGTTACACACTTGTACAATGTTTGATCAGGTTCCACAATGAGCACTAAGCAATATTGAATAACTCTAATACCAAACCTAAAATCTATAAGTGACCAATCACTAAGTATAAAATCTTTACGTTAATGTAAAATCAAAAATCTCTCGCACGGGAGATAGCAAGTCCCAGAATGACGTATTTGCTCTGTCTTCGTATGGAAACTGGTCAGTGGACCTCGTCTAAAATGGTTGGGCGAACGATTTTGGGAACGAGAGACAGCTAATATTGTAAAAATTCTCTTTCAAAGCAATAAGTAGAGCGAAAGTGGGATTACAATCATAATAAAATTTATTATTACAGGATTTAAGACGATAAAAATCTTTTAAAGTAAAGATAGGATTATAGAATTTTCTCAAATGAAATTAAGTTTCGTCATTTCCTTGAGTGACGTCACAAACTTTTCCACTTCAAAATTAAAGTACTTAAGAGTCAACAAATTCTCTTTTTATAAATCAAGAGATATAAGAGTTAATTTTCCAGTAATTTTAGATAGTTTTCAATATAAAACCATCTCTAACTACTTATATGAAATGTAGGGTATCAGACGTATCTGAAACGTTTTAGACAACAGAATGATCATTACGAAATATGCAATCTTCATGTGGTTTTTCGACTAAGACACAAGTCTGAAACAAGTCAAGTGTTGTATGATTGTTAAAAAAAAAAAAATTGGAACCCCGCGGCCTCAAGTGGTGACAGCTATTTTCCTGCTTCAAACAGAAAATGGCATTTTCTCTTTCTTCGCACACTGTGCGTTATTCTTAACTTTTAAATTATATTATGCGAAATCTGAACATATATGATTAGAGCATACTAACTCTAAGCAAAATAAGGAATCTGAAAATATTGCAAACAATTTCACAACACTTCATACAGTTAAGGAGAGGATGATATACACTGTGAAAGCAAAAGCATATAAGAATATATAATATTATATATATATATATATATATATATATATATATATATATATATTATATATATAATATACATATATATATATATATATATATATATATATATATACATGATCTACAAATGTCCTTTGATATCTAATTCGCTCTACCCTCGGAATTAATATATTTTGATATATGTTTAACCGAAGGGGACTTATTTTAGTCGATAGGAGATTTGTCTGCTCCCGGGCGCAAACCATCGAAACCAAACAAATCCAAGACGACAGCGAAGCTTAAATCCACACCGCCACTGCAAGAGGCTATAAGTTTATGCGGTTTCGATGGTTCGCACCCGGGAGCAGACAAATCTCTTATCGACTAAAAAAATTCCCCTTCAGTTAAGCATATATGAAAATATATTAATTCCGAGGTAGGGCGAATTAGATATTAAAGGAAATTTGTAGCTCGATGTATGTATATGAATCACGGTAATGTGATATGACTTATATATATACACATGTACATCGAGCTACAGATATCCTTTAATACCTAATTTGCTCAACCTCGGAATTAATATATTTTCATACATATTAACCGAAGGGGGATTCTTTAGTCGATAAGAAATTTTTCGGCTCATGAGCGCGAACCATCGAACCCAAAAAATTCAGGACGCACAGTGAAGCTTAGACCACCGAGGTAGAGCGAATTAGATATTGAAGGACATTTCTAGCTCGATGTATGTATATGAATCACGGTAATGTGATATGACCTCATATATATATATATATATATATATATATATATATATATATATATATATATATATACATATATATATATATATATATATATGTGTATATATATTCTATATATATATATATATATATTATATATATATATATATATATTATATATATATACACTGTACAAAATATTTCATATTTTCGCATGGCGACAGGAAGACTAGTAATTATTAAGACTTTTTATTTTACAAACTGCCTTTCCTGCCGTCCAATCTTTAAGAGGGTCTTTAAAGCTACTCCTCCGACTTCCATATGCTTTACTTGAGCGAAACTGGCAACGAGGAGCGAAGCAGCCCGGCAGTCAGAGAGCAGAGACCTCACTCACCTGGGAAGGTTCATACCATTTTTATTCGTCCTACATGCCTGTGTCAGGCTAAAGACTTTATGGGATCCTTGGTCTACGTCACCCTCTTGTGAACATTTGCAAAAATCCATCTGCAACGACTTTGTGCATGGTTCGACAATGGTGAGTACTAAGAATATATAGGGCTTATTTTTAAGGTTACCATTACCAACTCCCTGCGCGTTGTGGTGCCCATTCAAGTGTTCCTGTCTGTCATTTGCAATCGTAAGAAGATTCGTTAATAGCTTTTGTTGTCAATTATGTTCATAAATATTGTATTCTCTTGTCCTCTCAGGTGATATAGCTCTCGGACTAGTAAACTCTTAGCCTATTCATAAATTCACGTTGTTAATACTTTGGTAACGGAGAATCCTCTGCTACATTAATGTTGTTTCGAGTGATTATATTTATGACGGATAGACTCCCTTATAAAGACTGGGCAAATGTATATTAGGTTTACCGTTCATTTCAGGATTGAGTTTAGTTTCGGTGTATCGGCCCTTTTATTTTCTCTTCACACGAATGTAAACCTCAGTTGCTCGAATTGTAAGGTCAGTTTTTCTGTGGGTTATTATTCCGTATGGGTATATTCTTCTACAAAAATGACCAAAGTTTTTCGCTACTAATCTTCCTGAATAATTCTTTACAGACAGCGAGCGAAGCTGAACGAAGGAAACGCCCTACGATTTACATGAATTCTTGTTTTCCTGTAGATTGTTTTGTAAACTACGTTATTACGTTATTTTTAAGGCTTATTTATGTAGTAAATATCACATTTAATGATATTTTTCCTTCTAACCTTGATTAAAACCTCAGATTTTTATGGCGTTCGGCTTATATACATAAATATATACATACATATATACATACACAAACACACACACACACACACATATATATATATATATTATATATATATATATATATATATACATACATACATACATGCTTAAAAAATCACAGTAGATGCACGTGACTTCATAAATAAGCGAATACCACGGGAAAATGATAGTCAGAAATCCAAGCGCTTTCGTCTTTATTCAGACATCGTCAAGGAGCTACTGAAGCTCCTTGACGATGTCTGAATAAAGACGAAAGCGCTTGGATTTCTGACTATCATTTTCCCGTGGTATTCGCTTACTTACATACATACATATATATATATATACATATACATATATATATATATATATATATATATATATATATATATATATATATATATATATATGCATATGCGTATACATATACATAAGGCGAATACCACAGGAAACAAAATGATAGGCAGAAGTTCAAGCGCTTTCGTCTTATTAAGACATTGTCAAGGAACGAATGAAATACAGTTGGAAAGAAAGTTATCAGGTCAACACAAAGATCAGGAATACCAGATGGTTAATTGTCAAAAGGGTAAAAATCAGAGATAATCCAAGATTATCGGATATCACATGGTCACAAACTTAAACATCGATTGAACCCTAACAGAAACTGTGTCCATGTAGTCCAAGACGTATGAAAACTGAATATATTAATTTTGTTGCTTACATTTATCTACAACTTTTTTCATTATGAAGATATCGAGTTTAAATAAACCAGGACTTAAATTTAGAACATTTACATTATTTACCTTGATGAAACAAGATTCAATTATATTCCTTTTAACTGTGTCGTTACATGGGATTAAGGCACTTGCTTGACTCCAGTTAATAGGATGATCTAAATCTCTCATATGTACGAATGATGCATTCGATATTTGTCCAGTTCTCACAGAATACTGGTGCTGTTTCAGACGTTGTGAAAGAGATTTACCAGTTTGTCCGTAATAGACTTTGTCACACTCTTTGCAAGGAATTTCAAATATGTTGCCTGGAAGATCTTTAGGAGAATTTTTTTTTTTTTTTACTGAAAACAACATTTATGTTCAAAAGCTTTTAAAAATTCTAGGAATTTCTAAAAACCTTTCACATAGGGGTAATTTTAAAATTGTTGCTACTAAATTCAAGTTTTCTCATTAGTTAAATAAAAGGTTTTTCCAGTCTTTTTCAACACCACATCTACAAAATTCCTTGGGTATTTAAGCTTCAAGGCCAATATTCCGTTAAATATGTTTTTAATCTCAGCATCAATAAACTGTGGGCTACAGACACGTAAAGTCCTTGGGAACATCTCGGAAAAAATGTAGAATTTAACATTTTGATGGTGACTGGAGTAGTAATGAAAAAGAGGCAATGTTGGTTGATTTTCGAAAGACTGAAAAGGTGAATTTTTCTATCTTTATTTTCTATGGACCATTACATCAAGAAAATTCAATTACAATTTCTTTCTTCCTCCACAGGAATTTTATTTTTAAAAGAAGGGACTAAATTACTGAGATTATTAAGGGGCGGGGAAAATTCTTGGTAAAGAGTGTTGTTCTAAAAAAAAATTTCCATTAAATATTGGTAAGGACAAGAGATAATGTAAAAAGTTGTAGATAAATATAAGCAACAAAATTATTATATTCAGTTTTTACACGTTTTAGACTATATGGATACGTTGTAGTTTCTTTTAGGCTTAAATCTATGTTTAAGTTTGTGACCTTGTGATATCCGATAATCCTGGATTTATCTCTTGATTTTTTATCTTTTGACAATTAACCATCTGGTATTTTTTTTATCGTTGTGTTTACCTGATACTAACTTTCTTTCCAGATGTATTTCATTTGTTCCTTGACAATGTCATATATATATATATATATATATATATATATATATATATATTTATACATATATGATATTATATATATATATATATATATATATATATATATATATATATATATATATATATATATAGACATTGTCAAGGAACAAATGAAATACACCTGGAAAGAAAGTTAGTATCAGGTAAACACAACAATAAAAAAAATACCAGATGGTTAATTGTCAAAAGGATAAAAATCAAAGAGATAATCCAGGATTATCGGATATCACAAGGTCTAAACATAGATTTAAGCCTAAAAGAAACTACAACGTATCCATATAGTCTAAAACGTGTAAAAACTGAATATAATAACCCAAAATGCTTGGCACTTTGGGTTAACAAGTATTAACGGTGTCCAGACCAGGGAGGAAAATAAATCACATTATCACTCTACCTTATACTAGTGGTGTTAGGAATATAGTTTGTTAGGTGAGTGACCATGTATTTGTGTTTGCACTTTATTGTAAGAATTGTTATTTGAGAAAAATTGCTCCATTTGGTACTCAGGAATTTTTAGCAGCCCCTTCCATCCAAGTGATATCTGAAACCACTCTGACTAAGGCACAGTGGAGTGATTTAGCAGTAGCATGTGGTGGTCATGTGTCTAGCAGCATGATAAAAGTAGAAATCAAATATATTGCCATACAAGCATTGATAGACGATGGTAGAATATCTGATGAGGATGAGTTAGAATTGACACAAGAGTTGTTGAATGTAGCACAGGCTGATCTTATAAATCAGCAAATAGAAAAGAAAGAGAAAAGTGATGCAGAGTTAGAACTCAGATGCATAGAATCAGAAGAAAGTTTATTAAGCTGAAAATGCAAGCTAAAAGAGAAAACAAGGGAAAGAGAAGTAGTAAAAGCAACAGAAGATGAAAGGCAAAGGATAAAAGAGGAAAAAGAAGTCGCAAGACATGAAAGGGAGATGGAATTGATCAGAGCTAGATCCACATTACCTGTAACACCATATAACCCTAACCGAAGTAATCAAGACCCTGCATTTGATGTAGTAAGAGTACAGAAGTTAATCCCTAAGTTTACTGAAGAGGCTCCAGATGAGTTCTTTAATCACTTTTAGAAAGTGGCTTCAGGTATGGGATGGCCAAAAGAGAAATGGCCAGTTTTGCTACAAAGTGTCTTCATTGGTAAAGGGAGAAGTGCCTATTTAGCCTTAACAGCTGATCAGCGTAAAGAGTACAAGGTGCTCAAACATAATGTGCTACAAGTACACCAGATGACCCCAGAGTACTACAATGAAAGATTCAGAAATTTAAGAAAGAATGAAAAGGTACTCTCTTTGATTATGCTCATAAAGTGAGAAGGTGTTTTAAAAGTTGGTTGGAGGCAGCTAGAGTTACAACTTTGAAGAGTAGAGTTAGTTGTTTTGAAGCAATAATTTAGAGTATTCCTGAGCATATAAGAGCCTATTTGACAGAGAGAGGTTAAAAAACTTGACAAAGGTTCTACACTGAGTGAAGACTACAATATAATTAGTAGCAAACGCAATTACGTCAAGCACCAGAATCAACCACACACAGATTTTTAAGTCTCATTCAGGTTTCAGGAGCAATTTCATAAATGGGAAACCTACAAGTAATAATACTCCTCAGCAAGCTTATGTGAAATCCTCATCTAATTTTGCAAGACAGTTGCAAAAGCTTAATGTTGTCTGCTTCAAGTGTGGAAGAGCAGGACACTTCAGTTGGGAGTGTTATCAGAATAATCATCAGCAGTCAAAGCCTGTTGGTCAAATAGTAAGAGGTGGCCAGGTGAAACAGATGGTTAAGAACAATGTGTGGGAAGAATCAGACTACAGGGAAGACTAAAACTAAACAAGTTGAGTGTTTAATAACAAGTGGAAATGTAACTTCAAGCAGTGAGTGGCTGTGCAGTTTGGAGGTTTTTAAGCCATATATCTATGAGGGTACACTGGCAACTCAAGAACATTGTGTGCAGGTACCAGTCAAGATTTTACGTGATACAGGGAGTAACCATAGTGTGGTGCTACGTGGTGCTCAGCCATCATTGGAGAAGAATCTCACCAGAGATTCAGTTATTTTGAAGGGTATAGGAGGAGAGGAAGTAACTCCTATATGCCACTTACACCTGTCCTGTGAATTGGTGACAGGGAATGTTGATTTTGCTATGAAGGACTCACTGGCTGTAGAAGGAGTACATGTTCTGTTGGGAATTGAAATAGGTGGTGTGCTATTTGTTCCTTGTCTTGTAGTGCAGACAAACCATTGAGGAGTATGAGGAGGATTACGACTGTTGGTGAAGAAACTGAGGATTTGCACGCCCAAGAAGGATCAAGTGAAGGATCTTTGAACTTAGAACAATTGTTCCAGGGTTGTGGTGCCTCCCGTGGAGCTGACCAAGAAGGGATTTCCCACGAATATGAAGAACTTGTTGTTCCTGAAGAGACTCCTAGTAGTCAGAGTGTTCCTGAATTAGCAGATAGTGAAAGATCAACCCTTGAAGTTGGACAGGTGACAAAAGAAAAGCTAATAGGCTTGGAGAAGAGGGATGCATCGTTAACATGATTTGTTCTTCAGAGTTGTTGATCAGGAAGAGATGCAACAAACTCCTACCTGTTATTATGTGAGGGAAGGTTTCCTGATGAGGAAGTATAGACTTTCAGATATACCTGGAAATGCTGAATGGGGTGGGTGAATTATCATCAGAAATTTTTTATTCCTCATATCCATTGAGGAAACTAGTGGTTAACCAGTAGCTCAATGAATCTGGACTGTGGAGAAGATCATGAGATATTATTTCTGGCCTGGACTTCATAAGGATGTTGGCAGGTTCCGTCAGGAGTGTCAAACCTGCCAGATAGCTGGAAAACCTAATGGAACCATTCAGAAGGACCCCTCTACAACCTATAGAAGTTAAAGGAGAACCCTTTAGCAAGGTGATTATAGATATGGTTGGACCGCTTCGTGACATGAATGTGTCCTGTTACAGATATCCTGAGGCGATCCCTGTTAGAAACATACCTGCCAAGATAGTTGCTGAGAAACTAGTGGAGTTTTTCTCAAAGTGTGGGATACCAGAAATTGTACAACGTGATAGAGAAATGAACTTTACTTCCAAGTTATTCCAGGATGTGATGAACTTGTTAGGGGTGAAACAACAGTTATCAACTGCTTATCATCCAGAGACTCAATGAGCCTTGGAAAGGTTCCACCATACGTTGAAAAGTATGCTGACAAAGTATTGTTCTGAGTCTGGAAGAGAATGGGATGTTGGTTTACTGTTAATTATTGCTTATCAAGAAAGTATGGGGTGTTCACCTAATGAGATGAATTTTGGAAGAGAAGTGAGAGGACCACTAAAGATTCTTACAAAAAATTGGGAAGAAAATCAAGAGGAAATCCAAGAAGAGTATGTGAAGAACTTAAGGAAAGGGTTGGAAGAGATTAGAAAATTCTCTTTAGAAAATCTTAAAAGGATAAGGAAATATGATAGGAAGACTACGCTAAGAAGTTTTAGTGTTGGTCAACAAGAGTTAGTGTTTCTACCAGTCAAGAGATTTCCCCTTACCAATAAATTCCATGGTCCTTACAAGATAACTGAGAAGTTAAGTGATAGAACTTATGTGATTAAAACACCAGAAAGGAGAAAACGACAAAGGAAGATACTTGTGAACCTCTTGAAGCCTTACTTCTAAGAAACTAGAACTGAAACTGTCAACAATACAGACAACTTCATCTACAAAAGATGACAATGGCTATGAACTGGGAGCTGAAGGCAAGATGAATAATTCTTCAATTTTGGAAAATTTGGAGGATAAACTAAAACATCTGAATGTTGAACAAAGTGATGAATTGAGTGAAGTGATTAGAAGCTTCACAGAGATTTCTGCAGACATACTCAGACATACTAATCTGACCAAACACGAAATCAAGATCCAAGAAGATGGAAAATCACTCAAGCAAAGAGCTTATCGCTTATCACCTTATCATTGAGATGTTTTGAAGAAAGAAATTGAGTATTTTCTGCAACATGGATTAGCAGAACCCAGCTCAAGTCACTACAGTTCTCCATAAGTGTTAGTGAAGAAACCTGACGGCTCGTTTAGGATGTGTACTGATCATAGGAAATTGAATTCCATTAGTTTGGCTGACAATTATCCCTTGCCTCTCATAGATTAGTTACTTGATAACATTGGGTTGGCCAAGTTTGTTTCCAAGATGGACTTATTGAAGGGATATCATCAGATACTCTTAGATAAAAATGCTAAGTTTCTGTCAGCTTTTATTACTCCTTTTGGATTGTATCAGTAAATGGTTCTGCCATTTGGTCTGATGAATGCACCTGCAACATTTCAATGAGTGATGGATCAACTGCTAGAATCTATAGAAGGAGTAGGTGTATACCTTGATAACGTTCATTTACTCTACAAAATGAGAAGAATATCTGCAGATTCTGAAGAAAGTTTTCAAGAAACTACAAGAGGCAGGACTAACAGTCAACATAAAGAAGAGTGAGCTTGGGAGGGCGACTGTTCAGTACCTTGGGTTTGAAGTTGGGAAAGGCCTTCTCGCTCCAGTGAATACTAATATGGAAGGTATCTGTAAAGCTACCCCACCTGCTACTACGAAGCAACTACAAAGATTTTTGGGCATGGCTGAATTCTATTGTCATTTCTGTCCAAATTTCTCAGCCGTAGTAGCTCCCTTGACAGACTTAACTAGCCCCCAAGCAAAGTTTGTTTGGACACCAGAATGTCAAAAAACCCTTTGAGAAGGTAAAAGCCATTTTAACTTCAAGACCAGTGCTTCAAGCTCCAGACTTTAATAAGGATACAAGTTGATGCCTCTGATTGTGGAATTGGAGCTGTTCTACTTTAAGAAGATGAAAATAACCTTCTACACCCTGTGTGTTTCCTGTCTTTAAAACTGAAAAAAAGCATCAGAAAAACTATCCAACTATTGAAAAGGAAACTCTAGCCTTAATCACAGCATTGAAACAGTTTGAAGCGTATGTGAACAGACCTAAGAATGAAGAAGTTTTAGTGTTGTCTGATCACAATCCCATATCATTTATACAGCGGATGGAAAATCATAATCAAAGGCTGACCAGGTGGTCTTTGTGCTTGCAACAGTATAGTTTAAAGATTGAGCACATATCTGGTAAGAACAATGTAATTGCTGATTATTTACCACGTTGTGAATTGTTGGATTCAACCCCAGGATAACTAATCTGCTTGGGGGAGGAATCTTATAATGTGAGTTTCGTAAATGCAATTTATGATTTTGGTAATATGATTACTTCCCCTCAGAAACTGTGTATAATGTTGTGAAATGTATATTTTTATGTTCAGAATCCCACATTTACAGATAATATGTTTAAATAATGTGCACTTCGTATTGAGACATACGTAGAGCGAACAGAGAGAGAGAAAGTTAGTTCTGACCACAAGGACAGCCCAGTTTTTCAATACTTCAAACCGCTGAGTTAGGTTGTTTTTTATCATTTGGTCGATCCTGTTTAGAACACAGCTGAGAAGGAGGTTTCTATAGAGAGATGATGTAATATGTTTTAGTCTTGAACTCGTTGATCAACCAAGGGGCCCCATTCACACTGATACGCATATTTATGCAGATAGAACGATTCATTCCTTTTTTAGACTTAGCTGCGTATGTTAGGCAGTGATTCTCTCTGTCTCTCTCGCTCTCTCGCAAGACTGTTTCACACCATAACGTAACTCATGTTTTTATATTAATCGGTCACTCGATATTACTAGCTCTGTGTAATTTTTTAGTAACATATGTGTTGTTTGTGGAATCTGAGCATAGTCTTATTGTTTATTGTTTTTGTGAAGGCGCCCACAGTGTGCTTTGAGATTGTAACAGACCTTCTTTTTGAGTGAGAAGTTGCAAATGCATTTGAAGGTAATTTACAAATATTTTGAAGTGCACTTCGAGGTTTTTATTTTACAGTGTTTGGATAAAATCATTATCTTTTTTATGCATTTTTCTTATGTTTTTTTTTTTTTTGACATGTCCATTTTATATGCTTAATGTTTGTACTGTCAATGCTTTTACTGCTTTTCATATTATTGTGTTTTTGTATTCTCTTCATTTTGTTTAATTAGATTGAATTATTTTGGTTTTTGGTTGTAATAAATGCTTTATAACTCTTAACACTTATGACTTAATTTGCATGTAATCAAGTTTCTTTCCAAATTTTATTATTGCTTTATAATTTGAACTGATTAATTTTCTTGATAACTTTAATTTAATTTTGTTTAATAATTAATGCAAGAACAAATTAAACTTTTGTTAAGTAATAACAAATCTCCCTGAGACTGTTTCTTTCACTTAAATTTTTGAATTTAGAAAAAATTTTATATTTAAAATTTATATGAGCATTTTATTACACTGCCAGTATTATATTTTATTTTTGTTTAGGTAGAAATATAGAGTGGTAGTTTGTGCCGTTTTTTCCTCAAATGAATTAGACCGGGAATACTTAGGTTTGAAATTGTTGAAGGAGTGATGCCCTTTAATTAAGATTACCTCACATCTAGTTTAATGAACTTTCTTGATTGTTTAATTTTTGTTTTATAAGGGATCACTATTACCTTTAGAGTATTTGTCGTCGTTTTAGTATTTGTGATGAAGGGTCAGGTGTCTGATTGTAGTGAGGTAATCAGTACCAAATACTTGACCAACTGTGCCCCGAGTATAAAAGGTGTCCAAGACCCAGATCATTGGCCACGTCCCCCCTAGTATTCATGGTGCCCAGACCCAGATACTCTTTGGCACTTCGTCTATAATATATACATATATATACATATATACAAATACGTATATATACTACAAACACACCTACATATATATATGTATGTGTGTGCATATTATATATATATATCTATATATAATATATATATATGTATATATATATATCTATATATATATATATATATATATATACATATACATATATATATAATATATATATATCCATATATATATATATATATATATATATATATATATGTATGTATGTGTGTGCTATATATATATATATCATATATATATATATATATATATATATATATATATATATATATCTATCTATCTATATTTATATACATATATCTATATATATATATATATATATATATATATATAGATATATATATATATCTATATGTATATATCTATATATATATATATATATATATATATATATATATCTATATATATATCTATATATATAATAACCTAGCCACCTGGGGGGGCAACCAAGTCCTTATGGGTGCCGGTCCCAAGCCCGGATAAATAGGGGAGGGTTGGTTGTTTGTCAGGAAGGGCATCCGGCTGTAAAAATCTGTGCCAAAACCAAAAATGGAATGAGCCGAAATATGGAAAGAGGTAATGCTAGGGCGTACTCCGTAAACGACGCACAGAGACATCGCCCTAAACTCTGTGGTAAGGCGAGGGCTACTGCATCAGGAGCGGGTGCAGCTAAAGAAGCGAGCTCACATTGGGTTCAGAGTATGTCAGCTAAATGTTGGTCCATGACTGGGAGAGGTAGAGAATTGGCTGACTTGATGAGAGAAAAGAAAGTAGATGTTGTGTGTGTGCAAGAAACGCGGTGGAAAGGAAATAAAGCTAAAGAGTTGGGGAGATGGATATAAGCTATATTATAGTGGAGCAAATAAACAAGGTAGAAATGGAGTTGGCATAGTACTGTCTAGTGAACTAAAGAACTCGGTAATAGAAGTGCATAGAAAGAATGACCGTATCATCAGATTGAAGATATGTTATGGAGGAGAGATTCTGAATATTTATAAGCGCATATTGCACCACAAGTTGGTTGCACAGAAGAAGAGAAAGGGAAATTTCTGGAGAGACATGGATGGAATAATGCAAGAACTGGAAGAGCATGAGAGGGTGATAGTTGGGGCAGATTTTGAATGGCCATGTCGGAAGTGAAAATGAGGCGATTGGGCGGTTGCATGGGGGCCATGGAATTGGGGAGAGAAACCCAGAAGGAGAGAGTGTAGTGGACTTTGCTGTGTCATTCGACATGGCAATAGTAAACACATTTTTTGAGAAGAAAAGGGAACACCTAATAACATATAGGAGGTGGGGGAAGATTCTCCCAGATAGACTATTTCTTGTATAAAAGGATAAATCTGGTGGAGGTCAAGAACTGCAAAGTTATTCCAGGCGACCATGTAGCCCCCCAACACAGGCTGCTATGTATGGACTTTGAAGTTGAAAACGGGAAAGAAAAAACCAAAGCTAAAGGGATAAGGAAAATTAAATGGTACGAATTACAGAAGGAAGGGGATAAGAAGAGAGAGTTTAAGAGGAGGGTTTTGGAGGATATTGATATAGGTATTGAAGTGTTCAAGAATGGTGGGCACGAAATGCAGCAGTAATAAGAAGGCATGGAAAGGAGCTGCTAGGAGAGACATCTGGTATCATATGGGAAGAAAAGGATAGTTTGGTGGTGGGATGAAGACATTGAGAAAGTAGTAAAAGATAAGAAGGAGGCAAAGAAAAGATGGGAAGAGTCACAGTCAGTGGAAGACAGAAATAGGTTACAGAGAGAAAAACAAGGTGGTGAAAAAGGTGGTAGCCCAAGCTAAAGCAAAGTCGTTATGATGATGTGTATAATGAGCTGGGGACAAAGGAAGGATTAAAGAAGATGATGAAGCTATCAAAGGCTAGAAATAAGAGCACCAAAGATATACACACATCAAACAAATAAAGAATCAAGAGGGTGTAGTGCTTAGAAAGGAGGAAGACATTGTGAAGAGATGGAAAGAATATTTCGAACAGTTGTTAAATGAAGAAAATAATAGACTAATAAGAGAGGATGGGCAAGTGAACATTGGCATGGTAATGAGGTTTTCTATGGCAAGAGGTACTAAATGCACTGAAGAAGATGAATGAATGGGAAGGCAACCGGACCAGACATGATCCCGGTGGAGGCATGGAAAGCATTAGGAGATGAAGGAGTGGATATACTGTACGATCTTATGATAAAGATCCTTGAACAGGAAAAGATACCAAATGAGTGGCGTGGGAGTATATTGATCCCAATTTTTAAAGGGAAAGGCGATGTCCAAGAGTGTGGTATTATAGGGGGGGCATTAAATTGATGTCCCACACTTTGAAGATACTGGAAAGGATGATAGATGCTAGACAGAGAGAAGAAGTACAAATAGGTAAAGAGCAGATGGGATTTATGAAGGGAAGGGGAAAACAACAGATGGTATATTTTGTCTGAGGCAAATAATGGAGAAATTCGGGGAAAGACAAAGGGACCTACATATGGTATTCATTGACCTTGAAAAGGCTTATGACAGAGTCCGAGACAAGAGGTATGGAGGAGCCTGAGGGAGAAGATGGTGCCAGAGAAGTATGTGCGATTGATACAAGAGATGTACCGGAATGTATTTACCAGAGTGAGGAGCAGTGTTGGGGAGACAGAAGGTTTTGAGGTGAGAGTAGGATTACACCAGGGGTCGGCTCTGAGCCCATTTATCTTTAACATAGTGATGGATGTTATAATAGAGGAAGTAAGGGAGACAGTACCATGGAACATATTGTATGCGGATGATATTGTTTCTGTGTGCAGAGAGCAGGGAAGATCTGGAAGTGAAATTGGAAAGATGGAGACAAGTACTGGAGGACAGAGGAATGAGAATAAGTAGATCCAAGACAGAATATATGTGTACCACCACTGAGGGGGATGATAGAGAAAGTATTCAGCTTGGTGGAGAGCAAATAAGGAGAGTTGATAAGTTTAAGTATTTGGGATCTTTTGTTAACGCTGGAGGAAGTATGGAAGAAGAAGTAAAACATCGGGTACAGGCAGGCTGGAACAACTGGAGAGCGGCCTCGGGAGTTCTTTGTGACAAAAGAGTGCCGCTTAGGTTAAAAGGAAAATTTCAACAAGACGGTGGTAAGAACAGCAATGCTGTATGGTACGGAAACAGCAAGCATGAGAAAAGCAGAGCAGAAGAAGATGGATGTGGCAGAAATGAGAATGCTTAGGTGGATGTCTGGGGTAACAAGAGTGGATAGGATCAGAAATGACGACATACATGGGGGTCAACTAAGGTGGTGGAAGTATCAAAGAAAGTGCAGGAGGGGAGGCTGAGATGGTATGGACACCTGTTGAGGAGAGATGAGGACCACGCTGGGAGACATACATGGGAGTGGAGATGCAAGGAAGAAGAAAAGAGAGGGAGACCAAGAAAGAGATGGAAGGACTGTGTGAGAGGAGATTTACATTGAGAAGGGAATTGATGAGGCAGAAGCGCAAGATAGAAATAGATGAAACGGCTCATCCGAAACGGCGACCCATATAAAAATGGGAAAAAGCTGGGAAGAAGATATCTATATATATATCTATATATATATATATCTATATATATATATATATATATATATATCTATATATATATATATATATATATATATATATATCTATATATATTTATATATATATATCTATATATCTATATATATATCTATATATATATGTATATCTATATATATATCTATATCTATATATCTATATATATATATATATATATATATATATATATATTATATATATATATATATATATATATATATATATATATATCTATATCTATATCTATATCTATATCTATATATATATTATATATGTAGACATACATACATCCACACATACATATGTATGTATATGTATATATATAAATATAAGGCTGATGGTCAGACTATGTATGTAAAAATATTCACTATAGACAGCGAAACGACTGTACCGAATTCAACCATTTAAGTAGATTACATTTTTATAGTGATGGTTATACCAATGGACTATAACATGGAATAGACAAGCGCGTATG
>NC_087204.1:63511915-63521915 GCF_015104395.2 Macrobrachium nipponense
CATACGCGCTTGTCTATTCCATGTTTATAGTCCATTGGTATAACCATCACCTATAAAAATTTAATCTACTTATATGGTTGAATTCGGTACAGTCGTTTCGCTGTCTATAGTGAATATTTTTACACATACATAGTCCGACCATCAGCCTTATATTTATATATATATACATATACATACGTATGTATGTGTGGATGTATGTATGTCTACATATATAATATAATCATATCTATATATATATTATAGTATATAGTATATATATATATATATATATAGATATAGATATAGATATATATAGATATCTATATAGATATATATATATATATATAATATATATAAAATATATATATATATATATAACAGATATATATATATATACGATATATATATATATATATATATATATATATATATATATACTATATATATAGATATATATATATATATAATATATAGATATATAACATATATAGATATATAGATATATAAGTATCTATATAGATATATATATATATATATAATAGATATATATATATATATATATATAGATATATAGTATATAGTATAGAATATATATATAGATATATATATATATATATATATATATATATATATATAGTAATATATATAGATATGATATATATATATATATATATATATATATATATAGATATATATATATATATAGATATATACGATATATAGATATATAGTATATATATATATAATATCTATAGGGGATAGATATATATATGATATATAAATATAGAATATATATATATATAGATATTATAGATATATAGTATAGATATAATAATATAATTATATATAGATACTATATACAATATATATATATATATATAATATATAATTATATATATATAATATAGATATATAGTATACATATAGATATATATATAATAATATATAGATTATATATATATATATAGATATATAGATATATATATATAGCTAATTAGTAATATAATGATTATATTATATAGATATTATATATATATAGATGATATATTATAATAGATATATATATTATATAGGATAGATATAGAGTATATTATATAGAGATATATATATATAGAGATAGATATATATATATATATATATATAGATATATAGATTATGTATATAGAAATAGTATAGATATAGATATATTATAGATATATATAGGTATTAATATATATATATATATAGATATACAGATTAGATATATATATAGTATATATATATATATATATATATGAATAATATATAATATATCTATATAATATATATAATACAGATATATAATATATTACAGAGATATATATATATAGATTATATATATTAAGAATATATATATATTATATGTATACAGATATATATATATATAACAGATATATATATTATATATATATATATATATATAATATATATTATATATAGATATATATATTATATAAGATTATAATAGGATAATAGATATTAGATAGATAGATATAGAGTATATATATAGATTTATATTATATATATAGATAGATATATATATTATATATATATAGTTATAGTAGAATATATAGAATATATATATAAGATTAATATATTATAATTTATATGTATATATATATTTATTAGTATATAATATAAGATATATAATATTAATATATATAGATATATATATATATATATATAGATATATATATATATATCTATATATATAGATATATAGTATATATAAATATATATATATATAGATAGATAGATTATATATAGATATATATATATTATTTATATATAGATATATAGTATACTATATAGATATATTATATATAGAGAGATATTATAGATATATATATATATATATATATAGATATTATATAATATATATATAGATTACTATTAGTATATAGTTAGGATGGGAGTGTGATTATAGGGGTATATATATATATATATCGATATATATATATATATATATATATATAGATTATATATATAGATATATAAGTATATATAATAATTTATATATATAATATATTATTAGATAAGATAATATATATAGATATTATATATATATAATTATAGTATTATATAGATATATATATTATTATATATAATAGCTGTATTATATATATAATATATAGTATATTTAAATATAATAGATATCTAATCTATATAGATAGATATATATTATATAGAATAAGATATATAGTATATATAAATTAGTATATTATATATTATATATCTCTATATGTAAGATATATATATATAAGATATAGATATCTATATATATATATAGATATAGAGATATATATATATGATATCTAGTATATATATATATATAATATATATATATACTATATATATAGGATGATATATATATATAAGATATATATTATATATATAGATATCTAGTATATATATAGATATATATATCTATATATATAGATATATATAATATATATATAACTAGATATATATATCAGCTCATCTCTCTCTAATAGCTATCTCTATATTCATTAGATATATCGTACTCTATAGATATATATATCTATCTACTTCCTATATCTCTAGATCGATCTTCCCTATCTATCATCTCGCTTATATTATATTATATCTCTCATCTATATATATATCTCATCTATAGCTCTCTCTATAATATAATCTATAGATATATATATAGATATATATATAGATAATAATCTATATATATATTATATATCTATAGCTCGATTAGTACCTGTATATATATTTATATACTGTAGATATATAGATATATATAGATATATAATATTTAGATATATATATAGAATATTCAGATTATATATATTATATTAGTATATATAAAATAAATAATATAAGGTATATATATATATAGATTATATATATAGACAGATTATATATTATATATATATATATTATAATATATAAATATATATATTATATTATACAGATACAGATATATATATTAATATATATAATATATTATAAATTTAATATTATAAGATATATAGATATATAGATTATATATAGATAGATATATAGTATTAGATATAGATATATATGATATATAGATTATATATATATCTATATTATAATATATATAGATATATAGGATATTTATATATATGAGAATTAATATATATAGATATAGATATATATATAGATATTATATAGGTATATATATATAATATATAATATATAGATAACGATATATATATATATATTATACTAACCTATATATATATATATATATATACTATACTATATATATAGATTAGATATATATATCATAATACAGAATTATATATATACAGATATATTATATTATATATTACTATATATATATACATATATATAAATATTATATATATATATATATATATAATCTATTATAATATATAGATATATTATGTATTATTATATTATATTTATTTATAAATCATAATCATATAATTATATAGATATATATCATATATATATTATAATAGATATATATATATATATAGATAGATATATATATATATAGATTATATATTATAGATCTATATCTATATATATATATATAGATATAATATAATAGATAGATTATATAAGATATATATTATAATATAGAATATGTATAGAAGATAATATATAGATATATATAATTATATCGATAGATATATAGATATGATATATTATATATATATAAATATATATAATATATATATAATTATATATAATATAATCTATATAGTATAGATATATGTATATATATAGATATATATATATATATATATATATATATATATATATATATATATATATATATATATACTATGTATATATGTATACGTTTTTGTATATATGTATATATATTATATATATTATGACGAAGTGCCAAAGAGTTTCTGGGGTCTGGGCATCATGAAATACGAGGGGGGAGGTGGCCAAAGATCTGGGTCTTGGACACCTTTTATACTCGGGGCACAGTTTGATCAGTATTTGGTTACTGATTACCTCACTACAATCAGACACCTGACCCTTCATCACAAATACTAAACGACTAAATACTCTAAAGGTAATAGTGATCCCTTATAAAACTTAACAATCAAGAAAGTTCATTAAACTAGATGTGAGGTAATCTTAATTAAAGGGCATCACTCCTTCAACAATTTCAAACCTAAGTATTTCCCTGGTTCTAATTCATTTGAGGAAAACGGCACAACTACCACTCTATATTTCTACCTAAACAAAAATAAAATATAATACTGGCAGTGTAATAAAATGCTCATATAAATTTTAAATATAAAATTTTTTCTAAATTCAAAAATTTAAATGAAAGAAACAGTCTCAGGGAGATTTGTTATTACTTAAAAACAAAAGTTTAATTTGTTCTTGCATTAATTATTAAACAAAATTAAATTAAAGTCTATCAAGAAAATTAATCAATTCAAATTATAAAGCAATAATAAAATTTGGAAAGAAACTTGATTACATGCAAATTAAGTCATAAGTGTTAGATTAAAGCATTTATACAACCAAAATAATTCAATCTAATTAAACAAAATGAAGAGAATACAAAAACACAATAATATGAAAAGCAGTAAAAGCATTGACAGTACAAACATTAAGCATATAAAATGGACATGTCAAAAAATAAAACATAAGAAAAATGCATAAAAAAGATAATGATTTTATCCAAACACTGTAAAATAAAAACCTCGAAGTGCACTTCAAAATATTTGTAAATTACCTTCAAATGCATTTGCAACTTCTCACTCAAAAAGAAGGTCTGTTACAATCTTCAACACTTTTGTGGGCGCCTTCACAAAAACAATAACAATAAGACTATGCTCAGATTCCACAAACAACACATATGTTACTAAAAAATTACACAGAGCTAGTAATATCGAGTGACCGATTTATACAAAAACATGAGTTACGTTATGGTGTGAAACAGTCTTGCGAGAGAGCGAGAGAGACAAAGAGAACCATTAGCTAAGTCTAAAAAAGGAATGAATCGTTCTATCTGCATAAATATGCGTATCAGTGTGAATGGGGCCCCTTGGTTGATCAACGAGTTCAAGACTAAAACATATTACATCATCTCTCTATAGAAACCTCCTTCTCAGCTGTGTTCTAAACAGGATCGACCAAATGATAAAAAACAACCTAGCTCAGCGGTTTGAAGTATTGAAAAACTGGGCTGTCCTTGTGGTCAGAACTAACTTTCTCTCTCTCTGTTCGCTCTACGTATGTCTCAAACGAAGTGCACATTATTTAAACATATTATCTGTAAATGTGGGATTCTGAACATAAAAATATACATTTCACAACATTATACACAGTTTCTGAGGGGAAGTAATCATATTACCAAAATCATAAATTACATTTACGAAACTCACATTATAAGATTCCTCCCCCAAGCAGATTAGTTATCCCGGGGTTGAATCCAACAATTCACAACGTGGTAAATAATCAGCAATTACATTGTTCTTACCAGATATGTGCTCAATCTTTAAATTATACTGTTGCAAGCACAAAGACCACATGGTCAGTCTTTGATTATGATTTTCCATCCGCTGTATAAATGATATGGGATTGTGATCAGACAGCACTTAGGTCTGTTCACATACACTTCAAACGGTTTCAATGCTGTGATTAAGGCTAGAGTTTCCTTTTCAATAGTTGGATAGTTTTTCTGATGCTTTTTTCAGTTTTAAAGACTGGAAACACACAGGGTGTAGAAGGTTATTTTCATCTTCTTAAGTAGAACAGCTCCAATTCCACAATCAGGAGGGATCAACCTTGTATCCTTATTAAAGTCTGGAGCTTGAAGCACTGGTCTTGAAGTTAAAATGGCTTTTACCTTCTCAAAGGGTTTTTTGACATTCTGGTGTCCAAACAAACTTAGCTTGGGGGCTAGTTAAGTCTGTCAAGGGAGCTACTACGGCTGAGAATTTGGACAGAAATGACAATAGAATCAGCCATGCCCAAAATCTTTGTAGTTGCTTCGTAGTAGCAGGTGGGGTTGCTTTACAGATACCTTCCACATTAGTATTCACTGGAGCGAGAAGGCCTTTCCCAACTTCAAACCCAAGGTATTGAACAGTCGCCCTCCCAAGCTCACTCTTCTTTATGTTGACTGTTAGTCCTGCCTCTTGTAGTTTCTTGAAAACTTTCTTCAGAATCTGCAGATATTCTTCCCATGTTGTAGAGTAAATGACTGTTATCAAGGTATACACCTACTCCTTCTATAGATTCTAGCAGTTGATCCATCACTCATTGAAATGTTGCAGGTGCATTCATCAGACCAAATGGCAGAACCATATACTGATACAATCCAAAAGGAGTAATAAAAGCTGACAGAAACTTAGCATTTTTATCTAAGAGTATCTGATGATATCCCTTCAATAAGTCCATCTTGGAAACAAACTTGGCCAACCCAATGTTATCAAGTAACTAATCTATGAGAGGCAAGGGATAATTGTCAGCCAAACTAATGGAATTCAATTTCCTATGATCAGTACACATCCTAAACGAGCCATCAGGTTTCTTCACTAACACTTATGGAGAACTGTAGTGACTTGAGCTGGGTTCTGCTAATCCATGTTGCAGAAAATACTCAACTTCTTTCTTCAAAACATCTCAATGATAAGGTGATAAGCGATAAGCTCTTTGCTTGAGTGATTTTCCATCTTCTTGGATCTTGATTTCGTTTTTGGTTTCACAATTAGTATGTCTGAGGTATGTCTGCAGAAATCTCTGTGAAGCTTCTAATCACTTCACTCAATTCATCACCTTGTTCAACATTCAGATGTTTTAGTTTATCCTCCAAATTTTCCAAAATTGAAGAATTATTCATCTTGCCTTCAGCTCCCAGTTCATAGCCATTGTCATCTTTTGTAGATGAAGTTGTCTGTATTGTTGACACAGTTTCAGTTCTAGTTTCTTAGAAGTAAGGTTTCAAGAGGTTCACAAGTATCTTCCTTTGTCGTTTTCTCCTTTCTGGTGTTTTAATCACATAAGTTCTATCACTTAACTTCTCAGTTATCTTGTAAGGACCATGGAATTTATTGGTAAGGGGAAATCTCTTGACTGGTAGAAACACTAACTCTTGTTGACCAACACTAAAACTTCTTAGCATAGTCTTCCTATCATATTTCCTTATCCTTTTAAGATTTTCTAAAGAGAATTTTCTAATCTCTTCCAACCCTTTCCTTAAGTTCTTCACATACTCTTCTTGGATTTCCTCTTGATTTTCTTCCCAATTTTTTGTAAGAATCTTTAGTGGTCCTCTCACTTCTCTTCCAAAATTCATCTCATTAGGTGAACACCCCATACTTTCTTGATAAGCATTCCTAACTTTAAATAAAATTAACAGTAAACCAACATCCCATTCTCTTCCAGACTCAGAACAATACTTTGTCAGCATACTTTTCAACGTCTGGTGGAACCTTTCCAAGGCTCCTTGAGTCTCTGGATGATAAGCAGTTGATAACTGTTGTTTCACCCCTAACAAGTTCATCGCATCCTGGAATAATTTGGAAGTAAAGTTCATTTCTCTATCACATTGTACAATTTCTGGTATCCCACACTTTGAGAAAAACTCCACTAGTTTCTCAGCAACTATCTTGGCAGGTATGTTTCTAACAGGGATCGCCTCAGGATATCTGGTAACAGGACACATTCATGTCAACAGAAGCGGTCCAACCATATCTATAATCACCTTGCTAAAGGGTTCTCCTTTAACTTCTATAGGTTGTAGAGGGGTCCTTCTGAATGGTTTCATTAGGTTTTCCAGCTATCTGGCAGGTTTGACACTCCTGACGGAACCTGCCAACATCCTTATGAAGTCCAGGCCAGAAATAATATCTCATGATCTTCTCCACAGTCTTTCTGATTCCCATATGTCCAGATTCATGAGCTACTGTTACCACTAGTTTCCTCAATGGATATGGAATAAAATTCTGATGATATTCACCCCATTCAGCATTTCCAGGTATATCTGAAAGTCTATACTTCCTCATCAGGAAACCTTCCCTCACATAATAACAGGTAGGAGTTTGTTGCATCTCTTCCTGATCAACAACTCTGAAGAACAAATCATGTTAACGATGCATCCCTCTTCTCCAAGCCTATTAGCTTTTCTCTTGTCACCTGTCCAACTTTCAAGGGTTGAACTTTCACCATCTGCTAATTCAGGAACACTCTGACTACTAGGAGTCTCTTCAGGAACAACAAGTTCTTCATATTCGTGGGAAATCCCTTCTTGGTCAGCTCCACGGGAGGCACCACAACCCTGGAACAATTGTTCTAAGTTCAAAGATCCTTCACTTGATCCTTCTTGGGCGTGCAAATCCTCAGTTTCTTCACCAACAGTCGTAATCCTCCTCATACTCCTCAATGGTTTGTCTGTCACTACAAGACAAGGAACAAATAGCACACCACCTATTTCAATTCCCAACAGAACATGTACTCCTTCTACAGCCAGTGAGTCCTTCATAGCAAAATCAACTTCCCTGTCATCAATTCACAGGACAGGTGTAAGTGGCATATAGGAGTTACTTCCTCTCCTCCTATACCCTTCAAAATAACTGAATCTCTGGTGAGATTCTTCTCCAACGATGGCTGAGCACCACATAACCCACACTATGGTTACTCCCTGTATCACGTAAAATCTTGACTGGTACCTGCACACAATGTTCTTGAGTTGCCAGTGTACCCTCATAGATATATGGCTTAAAAACCTCCAAACTGCACAGCAAAATTAGATGAGGATTTCACATAAGCTTACTGAGGAGTATTATTACTTGCAGGTTTCCCATTAATGAAATTGCTCCTGAAACCTGAATGAGACTTAAAATCTGTGTGTGGTTGATTCTGGTGCTTGACGTAATTGCGTTTGCTACTAATTATATTGTAGTCTTCACTCAGTGTAGAACCTTTGTCAAGTTTTTTAACCTCTCTCTGTCAAATAGGCTCTTATATGCTCAGGAATACTCTAAATTATTGCTTCAAAACAACTAACTCTTCTAACTCTTCAAAAGTTGTAACTCTAGCTGCCTCCAACCAACTTTTAAAACACCTTCTCACTTTATGAGCATAATCAAAGAGAGTACCTTTTCATTCTTTCTTAAATTTCTGAATCTTTCATTGTAGTACTCTGGGGTCATCTGGTGTACTTGTAGCACATTATGTTTGAGCACCTTGTACTCTTTACGCTGATCAGCTGTTAAGGCTAAATAGGCACTTCTCCCTTTACCAATGAAGACACTTTGTAGCAAAACTGACCATTTCTCTTTTGGCCATCGCATACCTGAAGCCACTTTCTAAAAGTGATTAAAGAACTTATCTGGAGCCTCTTCAGTAAACTTTGGGATTAACTTCTGTACTCTTACTACATCAAATGCAGGGTCTTGATTACTTCGGTTAGGGTTATATGGTGTTACAGGTAATGTGGATCTAGCTCTGATCAATTCCATCTCCCTTTCATGTCTTGCGACTTCTTTTTCCTCTTTTATCCTTTGCCTTTCATCTTCTGTTGCTTTTACTACTTCTCTTTCCCTTGTTTCTCTTTTAGCTTGCATTTTCAGCTTAATAAACTTTCTTCTGATTCTATGCATCTGAGTTCTAACTCTGCATCACTTTTCTCTTTCTTTTCTATTTGCTGATTTATAAGATCAGCCTGTGCTACATTCAACAACTCTTGTGTCAATTCTAACTCATCCTCATCAGATATTCTACCAGCGTCTATCAATGCTTGTATGGCAATATATTTGATTTCTACTTTTATCATGCTGCTAGACACATGACCACCATGCTACTGCTAAATCACTCCACTGTGCCTTAGTCAGAGTGGTTTCAGATAACACTTGGATGGAAGGGGCTGCTAAAAATTCCTGAGTACCAAATGGAGCAATTTTTCTCAAATAACAATTCTTACAATAAAGTGCAAACACAAATACATGGTCACTCACCTAACAAACTATATTCCTAACACCACTAGTATAAGGTAGAGTGATAA
>NC_087204.1:63526915-63536915 GCF_015104395.2 Macrobrachium nipponense
AAGTTCGGGGAGACTCAGACCTTGCATAAAAGAGCCTTGGTTGTAGCTGGTTGTTAGCGATTGTTGTTCCCTCTTCGATTCAGGAAGGCCTCCGTTGTTAGCACGCACTGAGTCTTTTTCTGCAAGATCATTACTACGTTCCTTCCTCCTATTCCCTTTTCTTATTTTGTGCGTTTGATAATAATTCCCTCAATACTATAACAGACTCGTCCAGCTACCCAGCTATTTCCGACAGCTCTAACTACGAGAGGACTCCTAATTTATGCTTCTTAGAAATCAAATGGAAATTTTAACTTAAAACTTCAAACTGAATTTAAGCATGAGCAAATCATTGATCAAGTATCATTAAGCAAAACATCAAAACTGAATAAATCATATTAAGAAACATGAAAACTGAATGTAAACAGGAATGCATCCTTGTCACAATGAAGTATATAAATGCATTGTAAAAGCAAAAAATGATAATTCTATCAAGGTTTACAATGATTGGTTGAGTCCTCTGTCCTATTCTATTTAGGTGGATATGGTTCTTCTTTTATGAATTTTGAAATTTGGTAAAATTTGGTAATATTCCTTTCTTTATTGACGACTCTTGGGTTGACTCTTCTTAATGAATGTTGCGATCTGCTACTTGCAGACAAGTCCTGGAGGAAATATCCTTTGGGTAATTGTATGAATAAGCAAGTGTGTCCTTGACTTCCTACTTAGATTGTGTATGTGTTTATACAAATTTTCATTGGACTTCTTTACTGTGATTCTGAGTATCCTTGTACACTAAACCTTAAACTTTTACTACTCGATACTAAAATGAAATTGGCAACACAGTTAAAGAAATTGGTTAGGGGTTAGTATTTGTAGGTTTCTTCTACGTTTACTGTGACAACATTTAGTAAGTTTTCACCAATCAATATCTTGTTAGTAAGTTTTCATCAATTAATATCTTATTAATAAGTTTTCATCAATCAACATCTTAGGGACTGAACAAAGTAAGTGTGTTAGTGACCCCATCAAAATCTGAATCATTGCTGAAACGTATTCCCCTATCTTAAAGTCACTTAATGTCTATCTTAACCCTTCTTCTTTATTCTCTTATTTCTAAAAATTTCTTTATGGAACAATTAAACTTGATAGACTTCTTGAAATTCTTATACTACGCATTAAACGGTTACTTACATACCCCTTTCACCCGAATATTCACCTTCTAGTCAAGAAGAAAAGCAAGGTCCGAAGTTACCGTGGATAACCCCATCATTTTTGCTACAAAACCAACTAATTAAAGTAAGAATTGCAACAATAAAAAAGAATTTTTCTTAAGTCGACCGATGAAGGTAAACTCAGCAATAATGAAATCAAATACATGGGAATAATGGGATGAATTAATGGGTTTGTTCTTCTATCTCACTGAAAAGTGACTTCTTTTTCTTAGGTTATACCTAGTCTTTTCTTCTGGAATTACTTCTGACTCTTCATTCATTTCGGGTTCTTCGTCCTCTTTGGCTCTCTTGACCTTATCTTTGTTTATCCAAAATCCTTCCTCTTCTAATGATTCAGCATTTGTAGAAGGCATCGGTTATTCGTTTCCTTCACCTTTATCTTAGTCTCTTGGATACATATATATCTACGACCTTGTATGGTCCTGTGAATTTAGTGGCTAAACTTATAATTAATAACACTTCTTACTTCCTTCTTAATATGGAGTTGGCGACGATTCGCCGCCCGACAATTAGTCACCGTCAGTTCGCCACCAGCTTTTGGCCACTTGGGTCATTTCGCCCTGGAGATTATTCGCCACCAGGAATATAGATACAGTGTGTATTGGGTTTTTTCCTTTTACAACTTTCCATCTTTTTAGTCAATTTTATCTTTACTACCGCAAGGTGCAAATTTGAAAAACAAACAAACAAACAAACAAACATTTTATTGCTTTATGAAACAAGTTAAAAAAATCCTTGAAGATATTCCAACATTGTAATAAATGTTATTGGTTTACACCAAAAAATCATTACAAAATGATTGAAAATAAACAAAAATAATATAAATAGAAACTTTAGTTCATTTGATATTCCAAAGCGTTCTTTCACCGTTGTATTCGAGAATTTTTTTTTTTAATACTTTCGGCTGCGTTTAGATATATTTTTAGCTTTAATTGTGGTGGGCACCCCGTTATCAGCTGTTCCACATATAAATCTCTTTCTTTTTGTAATTTCATTAAAGTTCCTATGAATTTCCATATGGTTGGGTGGTTAGCTCCGAGTTCCAAAGCAATTCTTCGATGAGCTGCTTCTCTGTGGTTATTTGTCCGATCTTCATCATTTAAAGTTGTCTCATATTGCGACCACATATCATGGGAGAACAAAGGTGCCCTTTGGCAACTGCCGCGCCTATTGCAGGTACCAATATAATTAAATTCAAATCAATCTAATATTGGTAAAAGTTCTTGAGGTAAAAAGTCTGTAAGTGCTTCTGTGTACATGTCAAGGTCGCGATGTGGCACAAAAGCCAAAGCAAGTATCATTTTGGCTTTTAAAGCAAAATCAGATTTGGTGTTGTATTGACGAGTAGCTCCAACTGCAGCTATATGTCTATGCATACTTCGTGCCAAATGAAAAGACAACCACTTATTTTGACTCCAGGAAAACATTTTCTCATAGCACCAATAGCTGCTTGTTCAAAGTCACTGCAGTCTCAGATTAGGTACAAATGATATAACCATTTCAACCATACGTGCATAAGTTGAACGTTGCTTATTTGTTAGAAGTATATACAGATTTGGATGAACCCCATCAATTTTTTTTAGTTTTTTATTTTCAAGAGAATGAAATAGGGGCTATGATGAATTTACCGTCCTCAAACCAAAAGAAAATTTTCTTCTGCATGTTATCAGCTTTATACATTTTATAGCAAGTTGGAATCGTCAAATGCTGAAGATCAGTAGGGTTTCCTTTTTCGTCTAATTATTTTCTTCGTGCTGCTTAAGTAGTCTCCACTTTGGAGGGGTGCCAATCGCAAAAATATTTGCCAAAAATACACTATTCAAGACAGGCTAATGAATTTATCAAGCATTATTAGCACTATAATAACGCATATTCTCTGTGAGTTTTATCATCCTACAGGGAAAATAAATGATTTTATGAAAAAAAATGTGAATTCAGGCCCGGGCCCCTTGTACTGAAGGTTATTTGGTGATTGGTGAGAAACTACAGTCTTGAATAGAAATTCGGTCTGACAGAATGTTGGTATATCCACCTAGAACATGCACATAAATTATTATCAAAATAGAACAGTAAATAAGCACGTAACAACAAAAAAAAAGAGAGCAACAACTGAAGCGAAAACGCAGCCGATAAATATGGAAATCGCAAATATTATAAATATTATAGTATATCTCTCTAAATTGGTCGATGTCGTTTTCTACGTTTCCTACGAGTAGTTTCATCTCAGAAAACCATTTTAGGGGTATCTAAACTAATTTTTCAAGTTTCTTGTCCTCAGAAAAAATTGCTTTTTTGCTTTTTCTCTGGTTTGTTTTTTTCGGGAAGGGGGTTGGGGGGTATTTCTTTGATTGTCCTAAATAATATAAAATTTTTAGATGTTTTAGGCTATCAAGTGACATAATAACTACAAACTCTCAGAGGGGTTTGTCCCTAAATCGAGGTTTGAATTTTTCTGAATATTTCTTCCTAGCCATAGTCTTATTTTTCAGCGGGGCTTTCGCTGAACTTACCTGAAGTTGTTGCTCTTTTTTTTGTTGTTACGTGCTTATTTACTGTTCTATTTTGATAATACTTTATGTGCATGTTCTAGGTGGATATACCAACATTCTGTCAGACCGAATTTCTATTCAAGACTGTAGTTTCTCACGATCACCAAATAACCTTCAGTAGAAGGGGCCGGGGCCCCTGAATTTCACATTTTTTTCATAAAATCATTTATTTTCCCTGTAGGATGATAAAACTCACAGAGAATATGCGTTATTATAGTGCTAATAATGCCTGAAAACTTTCATTAGCCTGTCTTGAGTAGTGTATTTTTTGGCAAATATTTTTACGATCTTTTTTACGATCGGCACCCCTCCAAAGTGGAGATTACCCTTAATGTTGGTAAAGATGCTTGGACTGACGAAGGCACATCAGCTATACATTCATTTATAAGAACACTAGGTACTTCTGTGATTCTTCTGCACGGCGTTTTAAATTTCCTTTCATTTTGGCAACTTGTACACTGGCTGCAGAAGGAGAATGGGTGTGTTCATTTCTCTTCATTATCACAGCGCTACTCTTGGTGTAGATCCGTCCATTACATCACCCCCTTTGTTCGCAGCACCAAAATTTGATGCTTGCATCACTCTTGGATGATTTATCAAAAACGTATAGGAAGCCATTGTGTTGAAAAACTTCTCTTTTCCACGTTTGCTAAGAATGTCTGTTTCCATTTTGAAGACTTGAGGGAGACTGGAAAAAATATTAGGTAAAGAAAATAATTTTGTTTTTATTTGTTATTAAACACTATTAAAAACTACCATTTCTGAAAAAGTTATGCATTACATTTAACAGCCAAGCAGCATACATCAAAACAATGAAAACAAACGACCTATTTGCGACGGCGAATTATAGTCCTCCGTGAAGAATAGTGAGCGGCAAAACGTCCTCGCAGGCGAACTGGCGGTGGGTAATTGTCGGCGGCGACTCGGCTGCATCGAATGGTCCCATTCCCCTTAATATAGACTTTATCCCCTATCTTGTAATCTACTGGCTTTAGTCCTACTTGATGCTTGTCTATCATATTCTTCTTGGCTTCTTTTAAATTTTTTGCAATTGCTTGTGAATTACCTTAAAGTTTCCGATTCCTATCTTCATAATTTCTTTGGAGTAATTGGGCTGTGTTGTCTGATTCAGCCATGCAGAAGGTAATCAAGCCCATATCCCATCAAGCTTTTTATGGACGTTGGTTGGATACTCGATGATGCTTAGCATTTAATGATAATTGGGCTAAAGGTAAATTGACATCCCAATCAGGTTGCTGTCCTGCTGTGTGATGCAATACATCTAAAACTTTCCGTTATCCTTCTCTACTAAGCCATTACTAGCTGGGTAATACGGTTGTATCGCTACCTTCTCTACCTTGAAGGCGTTGCAAATTTCTTGAATGAGTTGTTGAACTCGGTCCCGTTATCAGAGATAATGAGCTGTGGGGCAGATTATTTGCAAAATATCTTATCAAGAGTGACTGCACATTCTTTAGCACCTTTACTAGTTAGTGGTATCAACTCGGTATATCTTGTGAGGGCATCAATATACACTAATATGTTCTTATTCCCTTTACTCGGGGTATGAAGATTAGTGATAAGATCTATAGATACTCTCTCGAAAGGAGTCAGTGGGATGGGATATCTCCCTAGAGGTACTTCCTTATGTGTTCTTTCCCTTGTAACGTTTGCATGTGTTGCAGCTCTTCACATAATTCTAACACCTTTGTGAATTCCTTCCAATGGAAAGTTCTTTGTATTGACCTAATTGTCTCATCCTTCCTGGGTGAGCTCTCATGCCATCGTCGTGCATCAAACTCAATGACCTGTTCTTAGACTCTTAGGTAATAACCTTTTGTGAAGCACTCCTAGAAACTGACCAAATGGATTATATTCGTGACATCCAAACTAATACGTCGTCTGTGTCAGTTAATGCATCTCTGGGACATCCAACCTTCCTACCTAGTTCGGTTAATTCTTGTTGGCTATATTTTCTTTCATTTCTTACATACTTGAGGGCAGTTTCCTCAACTCTTCATCTCTTGTTCTTGTTCCCTTATGAAATTTTGCCGAGAAAGCTCCTCTGTGTTAATGCTCATGGTGAATACATTTTTCATGACAGTTGCATATTGTTTCACTCCGTTTTTTCTTCATGACTTATCATATTTATACTATCACTTCGCGAAGCATACTTTGATAATGCATCCGCCACTTTATTTTCTTTCCCATAGACATATTTCACCTCTCTATCATAGTCTTGGGCTGTCATGAAGCAACAGGCTCTACCTCCAGAAAAATTAGGGTTCTTAAGCATTTCTACTGCAGCTGAATGATCCGTGAACATGGTTATCTTATAAACAAAAATGATATGCCTGGAATGCTTTTAAGAAAAGGTCTATTATAGCCTAGAGACTCTAGGTTCGGTTACTGAGTAGTTTACCTCTGTGGGCTTTAATTTCCTGCTGTCATATGCTATAGCATTATATTTATTATCTTATTTTTGCATTACGCATGCTCCTATACCAATGCGGCTTGCATCCATGACTAAAAAGAATTCTTTGCGAAAATCTAGGAAGCTAAGTGCTGCGACTGAAAGAAGAACGCAAAATCGAACTTAAACAAGAGTGCATCGCTGAATTACTGGGTGAGGCCAATAGAACACGTGGTAACCTACTTTACGTCACATAGTTCCAGTTCCCACAGCTAAAGAAAGCGGCAAAAGAATTTTGAGGGAAAACGAAACCATAATAATACGCAAAGGAGACAAAACCGCAGTGTACGTCATAATGAACAGAGATGAATACGACACCAAAATGGATATATACTAAGTGATACGAATAAGTTTCAGCCACTTAAAAAAGACCCGACAAATGACCTCAAAAAGAAGATGATGAGACTAACAGAAAAGGCGAACAAAGAACAGAGAACAGTAAACTTTCCAAAAATCATCGGAGACTTTGCACCCGGATACTGCTACGGCACAGTCCAAGATCCACAAACAGGGAAACCCATTACGGCCCATTATATCCCAAATGACATCCCCCATGTATAAAGTGGCTAAGAAATTGAACGAAATTATAACGCCGTACATTCCTTCAACGTTCTCGCTAAAATTATCGACGGAATTCATCGATCTACTGCAAGACACCACACCCGACGAAGACATAGCATCTCTGGACGTCGAAAGTTTATTTACTAACGTACCAGTGGATGAAACAATACAAATCATCATGAACAAGATATACCGGTCTGAAAAAACCACCCCATTACCGATACCCGAAAAGATCTTAAAAGAGATGCTAGAAGCATGTACAAAGGAAGCCCCATTCCTCTCACATAGGGTGGGGCGAAATATATCGGCAAAAGGACGGCGTAGCAATGGGTTCCCCCTTTTTCCCCCCTTGGGGTTCTTTTTGCAAACGCATACATGGCACACACAGAAAGAGGTCACTTTTGAAGAACACCCAAAACCCAGAATCTATGGGAGATATATTGATGATATCTTTATCACAACAAAGGGCGAAAATGACATAGATGAATTAGTGAATAAACTCCGAGCAAATTCTACATTGAATTTTACGGTAGAAAAAGTAATGAGAAAATGCTCCCCTTCTTGGACGTACTTGTGACCCAGAAAAACACAAATACAATACCACCGTATACACTAAAAAGACAGATGCTGGGAGATGCTTAAATGCTAGAGGAGAATGCCCTGATGCATATAAACGGTCTGTGGTAAATGCCTACATAAAACGTGCCTTAACACACTGTTCGACGTGGAAAGCGACGAACGAAGAAATTAACAGAGTTCAACAGCTGCTCCACAAATAACGGCTACCCAGATGACATGATCCAGCAAGTTGTCAAAAAGAGATTAGAGGCTTTCCAAAACCCGACCCTGAGGGACAACACACAAGACAAAGACAAAGAAATAGTGATATACCACCAGATATCATACAACAACACCACGAAGACGAAAGGAAAGCCCTCCTTGGTATACTGCGAAGAGGAACACCCCCCTAGCACCATATAACAAAATAACAGCAAGAATTTACTGCAAGCCAAATCTTACGGCCTCACTGGTGATGAAAAATAGTACGGCTCCATCGACGGAGAAAGAGGTTGAATCTGATATAGTTTTACAAGTTTGTCTGTGCTGACGAGCAATGTCAGTCCCCCAAAAATGCTATATCGGACACACAACCACCACACTCAAACGTCGCATGCAGGCCCACAGAAACCAAGGTGCTATTCACCAGCACTTCGTGGATACCCACAATAATAGAAAACCATCCTTGCAAGAACTTCTCACAAACACCAAAATAATCCACAAGGAAGGCAACTACAACGTTTATTGAGATCAGAAGCCGTCAGCATCGCCACGCAACGCCCAAACTTAACATCCAACGCGAGGCAGACCGATCTTTGCCCTCGTGTAGGAGGGCAGCCCTTCACCCGCTTGTGGAACAAGACACGCGGACAGGAGCGCACACTGACATTTTGTTAATTAAACATATATGTAATTAATATATATTTCGTAAATTTTTTATATAATAACTTACTTTCAACTTTTGATATAATTTATGTTAACATATTTATTTATTTGTCTTATTTTATGTTTCACTATAGTCTTTTGTAAATATTTAAACTAGGTATCTGGCAATTGTACTACCTTTCCGTCCTCATGACGTCACAAAACGCATGTAGGCTCATATTTGTATCCAACGTTACACGTTACGTCATCCTTGCGCTATACTATTGTCGTTATATAATCTCGAGCAGCTCGCTTTGTCGAAGTTTAAAACGATGGCTGAAAAGCGGCCGGTGTCTCCTGGCTCCCAGCAGGGCGACCCGCCCCCCCTCGACGATCAGGGCTTCCAGAAAGTCCAGAAAAAACGGAAAAAAGCCCTCAATACCGTCATCGACCTTCCTATACTTTCGACGCTCCAGCACCTACCATGACGACTCAGGCACTTCCTAGATTCAAGGCAACATCCCAAGAACACCAGACATCGTATGCGGCCGTCCTAGCACTGGAAAAAAAATACCCCAATGCACAACTTCAAGCCCGACCGAATCTGAAAGGGGAATTTATTATTACCCCGAAGGACAAACAGTCAGCAGACCTCCTGAAAAACGATCCCTTATGCCTCCTATTGGACCCAGCTGATAAGACAACGAAAACAATGATTTGCAAAGTCCCGAAATATGTGACTATCGAACGGATTCTCGAAGTACCAGGCGGTATTGACTGCTTCACGTTGCAAAGTGAAGAACAGAGATGGAACTGAAGAAGAAACCCAAAAAGTCGAAGCTACGTTTAGAGGCAAAATTCCAGACTTCATCAGCCTTGGGATCCTCGGAAACTATAAGACCGAAGCCTTTATCCCCGAACCTCTCAGGTGGGGTTTTCAAGTGCCAGAGGTTTCAGGGCATCACAGGAGAGAGTGCACGGGATCAACCATGTCTGTGGAATCTGCAGCCAGAAGCATGAGACCGATGTTTGCCTCAACAAATTCAAGGCAAAAGGCCACACTGTTGCCCGATGCCCAAACTGCCATCAGTCTCATCATGCATGGTTCAAGGGGTGCCCTGTCAGACTGGAAACAAAAAATCTTGGAGGATGAAGGGCCATTTCCCCACCCGCCAGCAACGACCCTCGAGAACGACAACCATCGCCCTCAAGACGACCACCATGTCAACCACGTATCGATCCAAGAACTAACCGACCACCTCCACCACAAGCTCCTCAACCTTCCCCTGCAGAACACCCCAAACCTCGTCATTATATCCCAAACCCCTCATCCTTTCCTTCCCTCCAACCTCCAATTCCCAAACCCCTTCCAACCCCCCCCACCCCTAAGATATTCCCTCAACCCCTCAGTCAATCCCCCCAACCCCTCAAGGTTATTCCCCAACCTTCGCATCGCCGACGACGTCGACTCCTGCTCGTGTTGAAGCCAGGAAACTCCAGACAGAACAACCAGAACAACCAGTTGAAGATATGCAGGTCGAGACAATCACAGAAGCTCCCGCTTTGTATGCCGAAGCTGGAACACAAACAGAGGAGTTCCAGTAAGCAAGACATGGGAATCCAGACCTGCAAACCGAAACTCAGATCAGTCGCCTCTGGAAGTGAATTCCGTTGTCGTAGGAGAACAAGGGATAAACAAGCTCCTGATGACCTACGACGAATTCAAAATCTTCATTCACAGAGTTCTACTCGACAACCAATACTACAACGACCGACTGTTT
>NC_087204.1:63541915-63544415 GCF_015104395.2 Macrobrachium nipponense
TGTAACAGTTCCAAATGATTTCAATGCTGTCGAGATCATTTCATAATCACAACTGACTTGTAAGTCTTCAATGGCGCATTCTCAAATTTTGCATACAACCTGGCTGGCCAGAGAATTTAACTTTGAATGAAGATTTCTTAGAGAAGTCTGTGTCCTTGACTGAAGTCGTCATCAATGAAGCATGGCTAGAGGGTCCAGGTGAGGGGAAGTTAGGAGGGGGATCAGATTGGTTATTACTGCTTTTTATCAATTGATTTTTGGAGATAACATCAACATTTGGAGAATTTTGGATCTCCATGGTGGGTGCAGAGGTTGTCATCTGTGGTAGAGAGGCACCATCATAGGGCCCAGGGGCACTCAAATCCTTACAATTGCTAGACATGACATAAAGATTTGAGAAGGAAGGGAAAAATATTTAATAAACCTGAAAAACCTTAAAAAGATATCAGCCTTTCATGAAGTTTATTCTTCCACTTATGGCACAAGTGAGAAACTTACTCCCAAATGTCTTGCCCCTACCCTACCACCCCACGGGAATGGCACAACAAGATTAGAGTGGCCCAAGTGTAAGCCAAAACCACTTGATAGGACTGAGAGTATTACAAGAATACAATCAACCCCACCCTAATCACATTACGGGCAAACCGGATAGAATACAGAAATCCTATTCCCAGAGGTCATATTATGTTGTGTGTCACTTTTAGCTGTGTAATAACCACTGTTGAAATAATTTTTTTTTTTGTTTTTTTTTTTTTTTAAATAGGTCTCTACTTTCATACTGTTCGAGAGACTTGATATGCTTTCCGGCGAATTTCACTTAAGGAGCCAGTGATATGTACTAATATGGCGAAATACCGAAAAAAATTGAAATATCGTTCATTACTATTGCACTGCATTGTCGCTGTGTCATTATCAGTTCACCGATATTTCTTTAATACAGCAGATTGAGTGGCAGACTTTATCCAAATGCAGATGAAAACTCTTCATTGTTTTCAAAATAAATTTCGGCCAAATGTAGATGTAGATATCTGCCTCTTTGATGAAGAGAATGATCTCATGAAATTCAATAGAATGTGTCGATAGTATGAGAGAATTAGAAATAAATTTTCGATGTTATGCAGGTCAGCTATTGATTTCACAATGTGAGGGTATCTGTGATGAAGCCAAGGAACGAGAGTATAGAAACTCATTTGCCAAACAGGGAAATGACGCGATGTCTCTCCCGCTGGTGCACAGACCAAACTATAGACATTCATTATGAGCGATTTCTAATTGAATTGCCTCTTCATTCCAACCTGCTCTTTCATGACTAAAATGTGAATGCATGGTGCCTGGTATTGAAAATTATCCCTCGATTTAATTTTTTTCAGCAAGTCGTTTTATTAAAATCCTAGCCTGTAAGTCTAGAATTATTGATTGATCCATTAACCTGTGAATGAAATGTTCTCTGCAGGCATTGACAGTTAAAATGTAGTCATTATTAAACGATATTTGAATTGAGATCAATGATTTCGAATAAAATGACTATCTTTAATGTTACTTTATATTGCGACCACTTGGAATTTTCAAATGAAAGTAGTTGCTGAAAATAAAGGTCAGTACAGGGGAGGGGAAGGTTTTAATGCGACGTATCAATGTCTTTGATATTTTTTTCAATACGTTTTCAGCTACATTTATATAAAATAAAAGTCAGGCAGTTGGAAATCTCGAAACGAGACTGATGCTTCTTAAATTCTACATCTTGAACTAACTGAAAAACAATAAAATGACTCTGTAATGGGAAAATTAAAGTATTAAGTAAGTTAAGAATGTCTCTCTGATAGAGAGAGAGAGAGAGAGAGAGAGAGAGAGAGAGAGGAAACTTATAAAATTGTAAAATAAGAATACGATTGACATAAAGCTAATTGGTCCTTCACCTTATTAAGACTAATACGCAAAGTTTCATAAAAACTCATTTAATTCTTTGCCATCATAAGGATCTTAATTGTACAAAAGATTAGTAAATGATGTAAATCAGAACTCTAGATATATTGAATTATTCCAAAATGTATGAGATTTAGATAATGAATTATTATTGCAGGGATTTTAACCGCTGTCTGTCTGTCACGACAAGGCTTTTGAAGGACGTGCTCTGTATACCCTCCTTGTGCATCCTTCCTCATCTGATCTGCTTTGTCTTTTCTCTTCCTCATTTCTTACTTTCTGGTCTTTGTCTTTCTAAAGCTCCCTCACGAGAGAAGCTGAACGTGTTTCAAATGGAGATATGAAAGAAGAGGAATTAATATTCGATTATCCAGATTGCTTTGAAATCCTGAAGCTCAAGGACTTCATTTTTGGTCATTTATGTACTGATGCCAGACGACAGACGAGGTGTGAGTTCAACAGAAATAATGATTGAGAAGTTGTTTTTAATATTCCAATTCCAAAATAGAAAAATTATTTGATGAAATGGAGATATCATGATTGGTGATCAAAGCATAGCTGCACTTTATCAAAACAA
>NC_087204.1:63549415-63559415 GCF_015104395.2 Macrobrachium nipponense
CAGCTTATCCCTCTCCTAATTTTGGCTCAGTGCTGTAATTAATTCCCTTGTGATACTAGTAAAACATCCCCTAGTTAATTCAAGGAACGTAATAGACCTTTCTGTGTAAACCCCCAGTCATTAAATGCCCCTTGAGTGGGTTGTAATATTTTTAGCTAAGAGTAGGTGGTGTGTAACATTCTCCACGTGTTCCTCACCTTAGTACTAATGTTAGAATGCAATCTCTCTGCAGACAAACATCGTGCCTGATTGCGGGAGAAATTGGGAACCCTTTGGAATAAGACTTGCATTGAAATAACCCGTTTTGCACAAATTCTGATCTCCATGTCTGGTTCATTTCCCTGCCACATGTTTCTGGTGGATCGACAATCAATGACCTCATTAGTTCCTGGACCTACATAACTTAATGTAAATGTCGTTTATTCAAAACTAAAGCTCAGAGTTTATGTAAATTCCTCCTTTTTCAGTAATATCGGCCTTCTGCTGTAGATTTATTGTTTGTGATGACTCGTCCCTCCAGTCAAGGCCATTTTTTTTAGTGTTACACTACATTTTAAGGAGGGAACGAGCAGGTCATAATATATATATATATATATATATATATATATAAAAAAAAAAATATATATATATATATATATATATAATATATATATATATATATATATATATATATATATATATAACCACAATGACACGTGAATTGTTCAGCACATATCGCCACAGCTGAAAAATGAGACTGGTTTTTGACTTATTTCCAAGCCATCAAAGGACAAATACAGAGTGGTAGATGCCACGATGTATATGCTAGGGGACAACACGGTCAAGAGGAGGGTCGATTAAAACGGCACTATGTTTGCAAATATGTGAATCCTTTTTCTATACGTATCTGCTAGTTTCCTTTGAATGAGAAAATTTCCGAAATTTCTTTTGAAATTATAGGATCAAGTTTATAAATGCTGTGACTGATATTCGTTCTATGAGCATAACTTTCTTATATTAACCTAGACTCAGTAGTATTCCTTTCCTCTGCATTATTAGTAACAGCTATATTCCTCCCCTCCCGCCCCCCCGTGTAAAGTTGATTGGATGATTGTCCTCATTAACATATACCAGAAATTCCATTTTGACCTATATAAAAGTAATCCCATGAGTTACAAGGAACTTTTTTTTTATACAACCTGATCAGTGAAGAAGCAATCATGATTAAGGGAATGATGTAAGAAAATATGAAAATTATTCTAAAGACTTCAGGTCTGCTGGTCATTTTAAAAAGAAGAGAGTATATCGAAAAAAAAATATGTATAAATATTTTGAATGATAGAAATATATGTAAAAAATTAAATAAAAAACTCTCTTAGACAATGTGAATAATAATTTTAATAGTAAAGTGAAAATGTATTAAAAGGAAATTTTACAAATTAAACTCATCACTAGTGTATGTAGGAACAATCCAAACTCACGAAGCAAATTTTCCCGCTAAGTCATTTATTAGTTCAGTCGGATTTGTATCTCTAATTTAGCAAGTACCGGTGGATATTTTTAGCCTCTTGTGCACCATCCAAGGCTTGTGTCTTTCGTTGTGGCATCACTGTTCATAAAACAAAAGTGACTATTGACAATCTGCTATGTTCTTATTTAATTCCGTAGAAAAACAGACACCTGATAGACCATTTTCCATGACACTCTGAAGTGAACCAATTAAATTGTGTTAAGAAACGTAAATTTGAACTAAACTGAAAAATTTTACTTACAAAATTTTTGGTATGACAATGGATAACCCTCTATCTCCAAATATGTATCTCTTAGTTTATCCAGACCACCAATCTGATTAACAGCTCTCCTAGGGCTGGCCCAAAGGATTAGATATCTTTTAAGTGGCTAGGAACCAAATGGTTACCTAGCAACGGGACTTACAGCTAACTGTGGGATCCGAACCACATTATATCGAGAAATGAATTTCTATTCACCAAAAATAAATTCCTCTGATTCCACGTTGGCAGAGCAGGAAATCGAACTCGTGACTACCGACTCGGTACGCGAGGAACTCCCTCTATCTCCAATGAGTAATATGAATGTATGGAATTTTTTTAATTTTTTAAAACCAAAAATATGAAAAAAAAATATTTCCACGCAGCGCAGCATGATTCATGTATGTAGACGATATAATTTGTATATGGCAGGGAACGAAAATGGGAATAACTCGTTTGACAAGTTTGAATCAATTAGTACAGTATGCTGCAAGACTAGTGTGACACGATTTCACTGATTTTCGTTCAAAAAATTGACTAACTGGAAAACTCTTACCTTCTTCCCCTTCCTAATGACGCTAAATTTCAAACAGCTAAACATTTTGCAACTTCGCTCAAAAAAAAGATACAGGTCACTAGGCATGGTTTCAAAGTATAATGCTATATTTTTTATCAAAATATCAGGTAGATCATTGAAAAACATCAAGACCTTAATTTTAGCGTTATGAATGTATCAGAGATGTAGTTTGTGGGCGTGGTCTAACCAGACGTCAACTGTAGTCATCTGTTCAACATGGTTGGAGCTACCCTACAGCCACGGAAACGTGGGCACCCCCCCGCCCCCAAAACTCGGAGAAGGGGGAAGTGGAAAGGGGGATGAGGAAGGGGAATGGATTAGGAACCTATCAGCCTTTCATCTAAGGGCCCTTTCACACTATGCGATTCTTGTCGGACCAAGATACGATTGCAGTGCCGGATCTAAATGCGACACAAAATTGCGCAAATCGTACATTTGTCCGACTGCCGTACAAAGTGATCCAATTATTGACAAGCGCTTGCAGTCTGCTCTCAGCCTGTAGTGGTGACTAGATGGACAGGCGGAGAAAATTATTGTCTTTATTTATTACATTTGAGAAAAAAGAAGAGAAAACCTAGAATTCACTGGGTGGTACCCCCTTTGAATACACAAAGGCACTTGTATGGTGCATTTGCCACCATTTCGAGGAGCTGAAGAGAGATAATGATAAATTTTAAATTTTTCAATTACTTCAGTGTCTCTAAAACAACTTTTGAGGACCTCTTGTCACGTCTACATGACCAGTTTCTAAAAGAAATACGACATTCAGAGATGATATTTCGCCAGCACAACAACTGGCAGTTACCATCAAGTAAGAGGAAATAATATGGACCTTTCCTTGTAAATTTGCTTTTCCATATAGAAATTAAAAAGGAGAAATGAAAACAACTAGCGTTAGCTGAAACATCTCTATTTATCAAAAGTATAAACTGATATATCTATAACAAAAACTAGAATCTTTTACTTTGATATAAAAAATCCATATCTCTCTCTGTTTCATTAATTAATGTAAATAAAACGTAAGTGTTAACTATAAAAACTTCTCAAAAAATCATATATATCGAAATCAAAAGCTTTTAGTCCTCTGCCGATAACCTTCTAATAATTTCAGTATCAAAACGTATATGTAACCTAAATGAGAAAAAACATTTAGTAAACAATTTCTCAGTAGTTTATACTTAAGCTATCCATACCTGTAGTTCTTTCTTATTTACGAATAACACTTATTATTATTATGGTTATGGTGTTTTTTTCGTTGCTTGGAACCAGTTGTTATTCAGCAACGGGAATAACATATTTATATCCCTCAAATGTTTTCAATACCCAATGCACCCGATCACCAGAAGCAGTGGAAGTCTACTGCTGTCGCACGTATATGCAGGAAAAAATCGCATAGTGTGAAGACACGTATTGAAGGCAATGGCTAACTGCAATCACGTCTGGGTGCAGCACCGGACATGGCCAGTGGGGCCTGTCGGCTGTAATGCGATGCCGACCGGCAAATTTGCCGGACCGACATAGTGTGAAAAGGTACATTAGAGATAATAGTCGACTGCTAGTCGCATGTAGGTCCGACATCGTGTCGCATTTACGTACGACAGTGTGAAAGGGCCCTAAGTAGGGTCAAATGATCGTCATGCACCAAATTTTTATCTAGATTGGTCCAAAAACCTTAGTTATAAAAGGAAGGGGAAGGGGAAGGGGCATAGGATTAAAATCTACCTTAATTATCTAAGTTGGGTCAAATGATATGGCCACATGTCAAATTTGATCTAGATTGGTCAGACAGTTACCATATAAGTAATAAAGGGAAGTCGAGAAGGGTCAAGTCATGTCCACATGCCAAATTTTATCTAGATTGGTATAAGTTACCATATAAGTTATAAAGGGATGGAGGAACGGGGAAGCGGGTACGGGACGGATTGAAACCTTTCTCTATTACCTAAGTTAGGCCAAATAATGGCTCCTCCCCAAATTCTGTCCAGATGGGTCAAACGGTTACCACATCAGTGGGAGGGGGAAAGGGGAAGCAGAGGTGGGTACAGGTTTCAAACCTACTCCATAATCTAAGTTAGGTAAATGATGGCTACATTTCAAATTTTGTCTACATCGGTCAAGTAGTTACTATTATAAGTTGCTAAGGAAAAGGGGAGGGAAGGAAGAACAGGTTTGAAACCTACCCTATTACCTAAGTTGGGCCACATGATGGCCACATATCAAATTTTGTCTAGATCAGTTCAGCTGTTACCACATAAGTTACAAAGGGAAGGAGGAAAGGGGATACGTGTTTGAAACCTACGCTATCATCTAATTTCGATCAAACTGATGGCCATGTGCTAAATTTTGTCTAGAGCGGTCCAAAGGTCACCACATAAGTTACAAAGGGAAGGGGGAAGTGGAAGGGGAAGGGTTATGGGATTGATACCTACGTTATTATCTAAGCTGGGTCAAATTATGGCCACGTGTCAAATTTTATTCAATATGATACAATGGGAATGTTATTATTATCAAAGTAGTTTAACCAGACCACTGAGTTGACTTTCAGCTCTCATAGGGCTGGCCCGAAGGATTAGATAAAAGGCCAGGTCTAGGCCTGAGGCCAAGAACTGGGAGCAAATAGGTCATTCAGTATGATACAGAATAAATTAAAATTAAATAAAAAAAAAAACTGCACCAAGGCAAATGCTTTCATACACACACACACACAAGCAATAAATACATTTACACATGTTCCCATACATACATACTAAAAAGAACATTCAGAATTAGTCAAGAAACCTTTCAGAATTTTGTTTTAAAACTGATGAAACGCCCTAAGGTTTCTGTGCTTTTTAATATTTACTTATTTTTATATTTTATTAATTAAATCACAGTTCCTCAGAAAAGTCAAAATCACTGAAAATATAAAATGTTCTGACAATATTTCTTTTATTGGTTTATTTCCAAAATTTGACAGTCTCTGCTGGTCATACTTTAGACACTCATATAACATTCTGGCAGTTATCTACACTTTGCACTCTGAGCACAAGGGAGTAGGGTCACGTAGGTTGCTCATCAAGTGCCCATGTGTCATACGAGTGTGTCCTATACAGAGGAGTGTTCAGGATTACTTGTTTATATCTCTCTCTCTCTCTCTGATATGCTGAACTCTTTTTCTTAACATCCAGTATTATTTGTTTTGATTTATTATTTTCAGGCTCTTCATTCCATACGTTTTTCCATTTATTTACAATGATTGTTTTTATATAAATCTTACACAGTCACATTTGCTTTTATCATGTAGTCTGTCTCTTTAGCTGCTTTATCAGCCTCTTCGTTTCCTACTCCTTCATGGGCAGGGATCCAACATATTTCAATATTTCCATGACTATATAATTTATATGGAATGAAAACTTAATCTGTTGTACAATATTATTTTTTGGATTGTAACTGCATGGCTTCTATAGCGCTTCCGGAGTCGCTATAAAACACAAAATTATTAAATGAGTGTTCTTTGATTATTTTCATGGGTGATGTTATTGCATACTCTGCTGTAAATACCGAGGCAGTATTGGAAAGAGAACTCGTACGTTTTGTCTTGGGACACCGCAGAATATTCCAATCCGTGTCCTGATTTACATCCATCTGTATAGTATATTGAGTAATGTGGACCTGTTCGACTTAAATGCTCCATTGCATATTGTCTAAGGTGTTCTGGGGTACATAAGTACTTTTTTTTTATATTTTAATTTTGTGCAAATTTTTATTTTATTCATATTCCAAGGAGGTTTAAATTCTACTATTGAATAATCCTTTAGATCTAATTGGGAAAGGTAGTAAATGATTGTTAATAAATACATTTCTTTATTCAAATAATGTTATGGTCAGATAATCACTTGTCTGAATTCTCAGGGTACTTTTCATCATTACTAACTCTCTATGGAGAAATAGAGGTAGTTCCCTACTTTCAACCTGTAAAGAAGACGTTAGTGATGATTTAAAGGCTCCTGAACATATTCTAGGGCCCTCATTATGAACTGGGTCTAACATTTTCAGTACTGCATCTGCTGCTGAGCTGTATATTTCGCTACGGTAATCAATGATAAACAGCTTTATATAATAATGTAAGGGTTGCTTTATATAAAAATGTAAGGGTCTGTCTATCGGCTCCCCTAGTAGTGTTTGATAATTTTCTAATTAGATTCAAAGCTCTTGGCAATTGAGATTTAGGCTTCAAGCGAAGCACAGGAACCCAAGGGATTATTCAGCGCTATAATGAATTTGGTTTGAGGTGAATATTTATGATGACGAATTTATAAATAAAAAAAAATAAAGGTGATTTTAAAACTGGTAAAAACTGATATCCTCCAAAAAAAATTATAACTTCGAATTTCGAGTGTACAAACAAGAATGAAAAAATGTATACATACATACCATACACGTATATACATATGCATATAAACATGCTTATATAAACAACTTCAAGTGTATATACTACACTTGGCCATGTATCAAGAGATTAATATTAAATTTCATTAAGAAGGTTAATGTCACTGAGGGATCCAACAATGTTATTAACAGCTACATCCGGACCAAGCAGTTCTGCTATATCCCTGCCAACTAATCCATGTCTCTGCCATGCTGCAGAATACCTATGGTAATGCAATATAATGTGTTCCACAGTAACAGGAGAGTCACACTGCATACAGACTGGTGCAGTTACCCCCTCTAGAAGGAACCTGTGGGTCAATCGAATATGGCCAATTCTCAAATGACATAGTTTCTACCCTACGGTTTTGTTGGAATTGAGATGACCAATGTTCAATACTTTGTCTGATCTTTTTGTACTTTTTATTGTTGGTCAGAAGGGGAGACGACCAACGTGCTTGTCGTTTATTTTTTATATATGAGCGAATAGTCCATTTCATGTCAGTAGCAGGAATATTGTAGAAGAGAATGTCTTCTTTAGTAATGACATCTCTTGCTTCATGGTCAGCAAGTTCGTTACCAGCAATACCTACATGGACAGGGACCCACCAAAATGGACTGATTTGAATTTGGAAGCAAGCCTATACAGCCATTCTTGCATATGTTGAACAATTGAATGTATAGGATTACATTGCTTATTGGTCATGGGTGTACCATTAGAATCTGAGTATATGGTGAAATTATTACCCTGTAGAGCAGAAACAATCTCAAGAGGTTTGGCTAATGCAGTTATTTCAGCTGTAAAAGTAGAGGCTATTAGAAAGTCCGACCACATATGAGCTATTACCATGAACAACAGCATGACCAACACCACTTGATGTCTGATTCATCAGTGAATATTTTAAGAGACCCCTAATGTATATGGTAAGGACATTACAATTTTTCTCAATCACAGCTTTTTGACAGACTGATGGTTCTGGGGTCAACAAAGGAGGCAACTTAGAGCGACGTATTGCCTTACTTTTTTGGTCTTTAATAGACAATGTCAACTGCAGTGACACATTAGTTCTTTATGTAAGTCTAGAGGTAGCTCTTCAGAGTCGATAAATAGACTTTCAACTGGAGATGTCTTAAATGCACCAGAACATATTCTTAGACTAGCATGATGAATTACATCCAACTCCTTAACCCTGGATAGGTTTCGCTATATTGGTAGCCTGTTAAAGGTGCATGTGGGTTGAGCTCAACCCGAGTGCCCAGAAAAATTGTCAAAAATTCTAATATTAAACATATGCTGTGCATTTTAATTTTAAAATCAATTTCAGCATTCACAAATACTAATGAAAAGATAAATGATACCTATCTACACACTGTATTATAAACACAAAAAATTGAAATCCTCCTAAAAATCTACTATTTACAATAAGAGACTGCCAGAGGGTGTTGGACCGATAGAGATCAAAATCTGAAAAAAGAAAAAAAGGATAAGTTTTTTGGCCCCCCAAAACCCCCAAAATTGTCAAAATTTCACAAATTTGTTTGGTATCTAAATGAAATAGGAAGTGGCAATTTTTTTTATAGCATACGGAATTATGTTTTTTACTTCCTACTTACACCATGAAAATTTCTTATAAAAATCGTTGTAACTATTATAAGATATGATATTTATGCATGGAAATCTACCAGAATACCACAAATTCTATAGAGAACAAGAATTTATAGATATATGGCAACTTACCTTTTGGATATGCTAACAAAATGGCCGCAGTCGATACCTACTCCAGCGGCCACATCTACCACCTGAAATGGAGGAATGGAATGTAGAATTCAGTGTCTTATTTACTTATCTAAATTATGCGTGGATTTACATGAATTTTTATGGTGGCTTGCTGGATGTTTGAACAATATTGCAGCTATAACAAAAATCTGCCCAGAAGAAATTTTTGGAAAAGGGAATAATTTCGAAAATTTGGAAATAATTTCACAAAAATAAAAAAATCATTGCGATATTTTAGGTAAAAATGGATGATATATATTTTCTAAAGATTAAAATTATATTATTTATACAAACAAGTAGTAAAAAAATGTTCATGGTGTAATTTACGTATATAGTAGAGACACACCGTGGACACAAGACAATTTGATGCTGCAGGCAGACGGGCTCGTTACACCACAAACATGCCGTGTTTATCTTGTGGTTTCTCCCTAAATGGCAGCTTTGGCAGCGAACACGCTTGGGCAGCTCGACAGTGGCCAACGGCAGGAGGTGGTCTATGTTCAAGCTCAGCCAGCCTGAATGTATCCGCCATCAGCACACGGGGGGGCTTGGACAAGTTGGTTAATGTGTAATACCGATGACTTACAAGGGGAGCACAAAATTCAAGGGCGACCTCCTTCAGGAACTTTGCCTTGTCAAACTCTTTGATGATAGCAGGGACGAATAGAGAATGTAAGAATTCACCATAATTATATTCAATATCCAATAGAAAAAACAAAGGGGCCAGCGTCGTGTATTACGAACACAGTTTGCTGTATAGCACATCTGATCGAATGTGTCTACACCCCTTTTCGTTGCATTATAGAAGATCTGAATGTCCGTCTTCCTTCTCCTTCTTTCGATCTCAGACGGAACATGAAGCAGGGAACTCAACAGCATCACCTTTTAGTCCTGCTGACTTGCTTTACACTACAGAGTCAAATTGTGTTCGTAATTGAACACGACCACTAAGTCCTTGACGTGAAACACCTTCTCAGAAAGTTCCTTAGAAATATAAGGTTTCTGTCGAATGGTGCCACACAAATAAATACGTCTTTCCTCTCTGGCACCCTGACTATGTCCTTCTCCAAGTAAGCAATCACTTTACACATGTAATGCGAATCGGCATCACAAGCCAACGCAAGCTTAATGCCGTACCTATAGGAAGACAGAATAACATTAGTATTTAAAAAAAAAAAAAACGTAAAATCATATCAAATAAAAAGTAAAATAAAATCAAGTTAGCATGTATAATATATATATATATATATATATATATATATATATATATATATATATATATATACTATAGAAGACAGAATAACATTAGTATTTAAAAAAGTAAAATTATATCAAATAAAAAGTAAAATAAAATCAAGTTAGCATGTATATATATATATATATATATATATATATATATATATATATATATATATAGATATATATAACGTACTATATAGATATATATATATATATAATATATATAGATATATATATATATATGTACATATA
>NC_087204.1:63561915-63567225 GCF_015104395.2 Macrobrachium nipponense
ATATATATATATATATATATATATATATATATTCTTCATCGCTGGTGGGCTAATCCTCGATGAAATAGGTACGGGGATACGAAGGACATGGCACATTACAATGATTCTTTATTGCTAGCGACGTTTCGAGACAAAGTCCCATCTTCAGGCTAAAAGGGCAAGAAAATAAATATTACATCATTTACCAAACAATTAGGAATGTTTAACGTAAAATTATTATAAATTAAAGTATTTCGTAAATTACGAATTAAAAATCTCAAAGAATGAGTATTACATCAATACAAAACATAATCAAGAAAAGGAAATGTAAATCTCATAAAAAATTAAAATATTTCTAAGTAAAATTTAAGAATATAAACATTAAAAAGAATACGTATTTATATATAAATATAAAAATATTTCAAAATGAGGAAAAATACCTTGCTCAAGCAGAGTCCCGCCGTTCCGTGTCAGGACGGTGGAAAAAAAGTCAAGAAGAGGCAAAGAACAAAGTGACGTGTCTTTATGCTATATACAAAGGTACTGAGGTAGTATGGTTGTTAAGTGAAGGTACCAGTTTCTTAATTGCCAAACTTTCAAGAACGAGGAGATGGTGTTCATATGGTGACGTCATAATGACCTTAAAGTTGTTATAATCTATCTCTGCCCTACAGATTCTGGCGTGATTCCTAATATTTGATTGTTCAGGGGTGGATAATTTACTGCCCGTTCGGTAACTTACACCTCTATGAGCATCACATCTCACTTTGAGCAACCGGCGCGTACTTCCTACGTAGGTCTGCTGATTTACATCAGTAGCAATTAAATAAATACACTACACCGGATTGCATCAAGGAGGGCAATTTCTCTTTGTGTTTTAGGAAGCTACCAATATTTTCTAGGATTTATACAAGTGAATCTGGTATCAACTGCTGGATAATGGCGGTTTAAAATTTTCTTAGGGAGGGACAAAAATTCCTATCAGTATATAAGGTATTTTAATATAGTATCTAAATTTCTGTGCTAAATGGACTGGACTAGGTGGATGAAAAAAGTTATTGATGGTATTTTTTGACGTATTTAAAAAATACCCCGACGGGTAACAATTGCTGTTGAGAAATCCCTCAAGAAATATTATTTCGTCATGGAATAATTTCCAACTTGATGTTAAGTTTATAGCCCTGTGGAGGAGTGTTGATAAAGAATTTAATTTAAAATTATAAAAACAAAACTGTAGAAATTCAAGCCAAGACCGGTAAAAAGTAGGTTTCCTGTAGATTCCTATGTTAAAACAGTTATCTTTACGAACTACCATTGTATCTAAAAATTGCTAAATTGTCCTTTTTCTTCTAATTCACAGGTAAATTTAATATTTTGATGTTTGGAGTTAGCATATTGTAAAAATGAGTCGCTATGATGACTATCTTTTAAACAAAACAAAAGTGTCACTACTATTAAACCTCGATAAAAAGTGGTTTAAAAGATGGAGGGCAATTGTCCAGCAGTTCCCTTTCAAATTTGAGCATAAAAATATTGGCGAATGTACAACTTAGGGGATTCCCATACCTACACCCTCTATTTGCAAATAAACCTGTCCATTAAAAACGAAAGCAGTGTCCCGCACTGCTAATTCTAACAATTTTCTAAAATCATCACGTTTGTTTAAAGCCACTATATATCGAAACGTCGCTAGCAATAAAGAATCATGTAATGTGCCATGTCCTTCCAGTATCCGTATAAACCCCTGTACATATATATATATATATATATATTATATAGTAATATATATATATATATATACAAATATATATATATATATATATATAGATATATATATATATATACACAGAGATAGATACAGATATAGATATAAACAGGAATATGTGTTACAAACGCAACAGCATATAATATATATATATTACCTTGGTACCAGGTATATATATAATATATATATAGATATATATAATATATATATATATAGTATATATATTATACATATATATATATATATATATATATATATATATATATATATATAGATATGTATATATATATTATATATATAACATATATATATATATATATATAATAGTATATATATATATATATATATATATATATATATACATACACAAGATAGATACAGATACCTATATTATATTTTATACAGACATAAAATATATCTCAATTTCCTTATTCCTATAAGAACATTATATAATCAAAGAAACAATTATACATAAATAAAAAGGCAATTGCATGAAAAAAAACGAAATGTAAAGCTGTGAACTTACTGCGCTGCTTTGCTGGGGATGTGCATCCTAAAGGGACAGTGACCCCTGAATGGAACAAGATGCTCATCAATGGTGAGATGGGGCCCTGGGAAGTAATTCCTCTGATAATTAGCCGCCACATGGTCGAAGGGTTTTCGAGTTGGGGTAAGGCAATCTGTCTTTGCCCTCTCCGCACTGGTGGCTGAATTGTCGAACCGAAGAACTCTCGTCAGCAAGGCAAAACGACACTCAGTCATGGTGCACCTATACAAATGATTGCCCTCTTTGAGGTCCCACATCACTCGTTGCGGTATGATTATCTGCCCTCACTGCCGACATTATTAGAATTCCAATGAACGCCTTCAGTTCCCTCAGGTCCATGTCCCTGAGGGTAACATTGCCCATATGATGATAATCATTCCTCAAAAGGGCAAGGCGCTCATTGGAATGCAAAACAATCTTGGCGAGCATGTGGTCAGTCAAAAAGAGTGAGAAAATGTCTCTCACTCTTATCGCCCCAGCAGTGGCATGGGTGGGACCCCCAGGTTCAATCCTCGGTGTAAACATGAGGGGAAGAGAATGGTTCCATCATGACCCTCAACAATCTCAGGTCCAACACGCTGGATAGGAGAACCCCTGGCTGGCTGGAGGTTACTCCTCCTCCTTCCTGTCTCCTAATCTCGACCGGGGTCAGTGTTTCCTCAACTCGAGAGGTTGACGATCCAGGTGTAGGTGTCGTGGTGGTTGTTGTTGTGGTAGCAACAACGGGCACAGTCCCACTAACCCCTGATGACTTTCCCATTTCGGGGATTTCTTTACCTTAATTTTCAAGGTGCCAATATGACTAGCCCATGTTAGTTTCTTATCAAAGATCGTCCATAAAAACTTCACCTCCTCTTCATATGGTATTAGTGTGTCTCTCAGCTTAATATTTAGGATGGTTTCCTTTCGAGTACTTCTAGTAAAATGAACTGCCACAGTTTTGGAGGGGGAGAATCGAAAGCCATTGTCATCCGCCCAATTGCTGATTGCATTAACTGACTTTTGCAAGAAATTACTAGTAACATGAATAGCAAAGTCATCCACAAACAAAGATGCCTTTACTGAAGGAGACACACATTCAACAATGCTGTTTATAGCCACAGCAAATGAGGTGACACTCAATACACTGCTTTGTGGGACACCTTCCTCCAGCTCAAAAGCATTAGACAAGGTATTTCCAATTCTAACTTTAATATATCTATCACTTAGAAATTACCAGATGAAATTTAACATATTAGCCCATATTCCCGTGTCATGAAGCTGTTTAATAATACCAAAACACCAAGTATTGTCATGGGCTTTTTCGAGAACGAAGAAAACTCCAATAGTCTGACAGCATTTTGAGAAACCTTGCTGATTTTGGGCCAATAATCTTATAGTGGTTCCACAGTGGAACGATTTTTACTAAATCCAAATTGGACAGGTGATAACAAACATTTTTCTCTAGATGCCACATTAGATTCACCATCTTCTCAAACTATTTGCACACACAACTTGTAAGAGAAATTGGCGATGGCTGGTAGGAAGATGTGGTCTTTCAATGTTCTCTTAACAGGAACAATAATTGATATCTTCCAAAAGAAGGTGGAAAATACCAGTTTCCCATATTTTGTTAAAGATTTTAAGGAGATAAGATTTGCCGAGTCCTGGGAGTTTAATCTGCTATAAAGAATGTTATCATTCCTAAGGGATGCTGATTCAGATGATGGTAGAGCATCCCTTAATTCCCTTAAAATTAACTTAGAATTTAAATTAAGGGAAATGGTAGAATTCCTAACATTCTGGAAATGAGTTGAATAGTTCCTAGAACTTGATACTTCAGAGAAAAGCTCACCTAGGCTTTCAGCAACTTCATTAGGCTTGATGACAAGGTCTCCATTTATTTTCAGACATGGCGTTTGTGTTGGAACATAATTGCCACTTAGTTTTCTAGTCTTTTTCCAGATCAAACTTGGGGTCTTAGAATTTATGCCATTTATATAACCTAAGCCAGGATTCTCTTTTACTTTTTAAAATTGTTTCCTCTGTTTTGCCATCACTGTTGCAGACTGACTGGATTTATAACGCCTGTAACATTTCCTGGTATTTTCCTCAAAACACCACAGGTTTTATACCACCATGGAACAGCATGTTATGTGTGGTTTCCCATTGGTCCTTTAGTAGAGTTTCAGCACTGTTCAATATTTCAGAAGCAAAGGTACTCATAAGCCTTTATACGGGACTTGAAGGACTCCAATTCCTTGGAGAGGTTAATACTTTCTTGAAATTTGACCCACCAATCTGCTTCCTTTTCCTTCCATTTCATAGATAAATTCGAGGGCACATTTTTCACAAACTTAAGATGAATGGGAAAGTGATCACTGTCATGTAGAAATTCATCTACAGACATGTTAAAATGCAAATAGAGTGAAGAGCAAATACTGAAGTCTATAGCAGATGAGTCACTTGTGTGGACATTATGATATGTTATAGTACCATCATTAAAAAGTGTAAGATTATTATAATTAGAAATGTCATCATGATCTTACCCTCTGTGTCTAAAAAATTTACCACCCCAAAGTGGACTGTGAGAATTAAAACCTCTTCAAGTAGTAAAAAAAGGAGAAGGAATTTGATAAATTAAAAATTGAGTGTCCCAAAAAGAAAAGGAACTACATTAGCAGCGTGTTAAGAGGAACAATACAGTGTTGCAATGATTTAGCAATAACTATTGCAACACCTCTATGGGCACGGTTCCCAGCTGTGGGGCTCATCTTATAGATCTCATAGTTTACACCTGGATTGTATACTCCATCTCCTATCTTAGTTTCTTGGAGACATGCAAACCCCTGGATTATGCTCATGCAGTAATACTTTTAAAAAGTTTTGAGCGAGTCCTTAGTCCCTTACAGTTCAGCTGTAAAGTGTCCAGATTGAAATTTTTATTGCTAGGATCTCCCAAGGGCAATTTCAACTGTAATCTATACCATTTCTTTGGTTATTTTCCGTATGGGACTTTATAGGAGTTTTCTCTAGATTG